>NC_051158.1:15199512-15381002 GCF_013339745.2 Dermacentor silvarum
AGCGCGTGTCCTCCGTGACCGAATTGAACGACCTTAGAAACTCCGACACGTCTACTTCTACCTGGAGGATGGCGCGCGTACGTGGTTTCAGAACCGCGAGGGGCAACTGACGTCGTGGCGTGAGTTTTGTCGTCAGCTTTTGGAGACATACACCAGTCCTGATCGCCACGAACGAGCGGAACGTGCGATTCAGGCCCGCGTCCAGTTGCCAAACGAAACTGTGACCACTTACGTCGAAGACATGACGCGCCTCTTCCGACGGGCCGATCCAAGAATGACGGAGGAGAAGTTACGTCATCTGATGCGCGGGGTCAAGGAGCAACTCTTCGCTGGCCTCGTACGGAGCCCTCCGCAGACGGTCGCGGAGTTCTTGTCCGAGGCCGTGACTATGGAAAAGATGCTTCTGCATCGCTCGAACATGTATGAGCGGCAAGCGAACAGCATGTCTGCTGCTGACATTTTCACGGCCATAGGAAGCAACGCTGACTGTCTGCGAGAACTCATCCGCTCTGTCGTGCGTGAAGAGTTGCAAAAGGCCGCCGTAACACCGCACCCTACGGTAAGCTCCATAGCGAGCATTATCAAGGACGAAGTGCACCAGGCGCTCCGTGACACCTCGCCTCCTGCTAACGCTGCGGCAGTACCTGTTGAATATCCGCGTGCGACCTACGCGGAAGCCCTGAAGCGCCCTTCTCCCTCTCCACCGCGGTTCGTTCGTGCTCCTCCTACGGTGTCAATTCAGTCGGCGCAGCCGATGTCGTACTACGACGCTGGGTATACACCGCCGCCGGTTGTTCATGCCGCTCCATTTGCCCACCATTCGGAGCACGCTGTTCGCTACGTCGACGACAGACGCCCCGCCCCCTCGGAAGTCGGATGTTTGGCGCACACCCGATCATCGGCCTCTGTGCTTCCACTGCGGTGAAGCTGACCACCTGTACCGCCAGTGCCCATACCGGCGCCTTGGGATTCGCGGCTTTTCCGCATACTCGCCGCCACCCCGATACGGCCAGCGACCCCGGGACATTGAGGACTACCTCTCTCAGCAGCGCTTGCCACCGCCTGCCAGGCGGCAGTCGCGTTCGCCGTCTCCGAGACGATTTTCACCTCCGCCCCAGCGCTATTCTCCCGAGCGGTCGACCAGTCCCCGCCGGGAAAACTAACTGAGGCGATCTTTGGGGGCGAGGTCGCTGACGGTCGAAGCGCTGAAGACCTCCGACGGACGCAGTTACGGAAACATACCGATCCGCCATCACCTTCAGCTGAACGAGACGACCGGCTTTCGCTCGATATACCAGTGACCATTGACGGTTATGCCGTGAGTGCTTTAGTGGACACCGGCGCAGACTACACCATACTAAGCAGGAAAATAGCAACGCAGCTGAAGAAAGTGATCACGCCCTGGCATAACTCGCAGATTCGGACGGCTGGCGGCCACGTCGTTACTCCGCTGGGCGCCTGCACGACTAGAGTTGAGATTCAAGGATCTACATTCGTTGCGAGCTGCCTTGTCTTACGCGAATGCTCCCGCGACGTTATTCTTGGGGTTGACTTCCTGCAGGAGTACGGCGCGATTATCGATCTGCAAGAGCGTCGTATCACTTTCTCTGCCGCACGAGCAATCGACGTGCAAGACGGCCAACGGCGCGACGACGTACTTCGTGTTTCGGCAGACAGTGTCACGCTTCCTCCACGAGCCAGTGTCCTCGTCGACGTTACATACTGTGGCTTACGCGATGGCGAAGCGGTGGCCGAAAGTAACTTGGAAAACCTACTGAAGCAAGGTGTTTGTGTGCCTCGAAGTGTTATACAGATTCGTGCTGGTCATTCGCAATTGCTTGTTACCAACTTTAGCTACGAGCACCGACACCTCTTCCGCGGCACTTCGTTAGCGTTTGCTGACGCAGTAGCAAACGTTAACAACTGCTTCACGTCAGAAGTAGTGGAGACAGCAGACACGTCTCTGGGCCATCTCGACATCAATTCTGAACTGTCCACCGATAGCCAGACAGCACTGCGCAAGCTCTTGCTTGAATTCAGGACCTGCTTCGCACATTCTTCCAAGGTACGCCAGACTTCGATCACTAAACACAGGATCATCACGTACGAAGACGCATGCCCGATACACCAGCAGCCTTACCGCGTGTCGGCAAAAGAACGCGAAGCCATACGTACGCAAGTCCGCGAGATGCTTGACGATGGCGTCATCGAACCTTCTAACAGCCCGTGGTCGTCTCCGGTCGTTCTTGTCAAAAAGAAAGACGGAACGCTACGCTTCTGTGTCGACTACCGCAAGCTCAACAACGTGACTAAAAAGGACGTGTACCCGCTGCCGCGTATCGACGACTCGTTAGATAGACTACGGCGTGCCCACTATTTTCTTCTCTTGATTTAAAAAGCGGGTACTGGCAAATCGAGGTAGACGAACGCGACCGCGAGAAAACAGCCTTTGTGACTCCAGATGGGCTCTATGAATTTCGGGTGCTTCCTTTTGGCTTGTGTTCAGCCCCGGCTACTTTCCAGCGAATGATGGACACTGTCCTTACTGGACTGAAGTGGCAGACCTGTCTTGTGTACCTGGATGATGTGGTCATCTTCTCTGAAACGTTCGAGCAGCATCTTCACCGCCTACGGAGTGTGCTAGAAGCCATCCGATCGGCAGACCTCACACTTAAGCCCGAAAAGTGTCACTTTGGTTACGAAGAGCTCAAGTTCCTCGGGCATGTAGTAAGCGCCAAAGGGGTCCGACCCGATCCCGACAAGCTTGCCGCTGTGGCCGCGTTTCCAGCTCCTGCCGATAAGAAGGCCGTCCGGCGCTTCCTGGGTTTGTGCGCCTACTATCGCCGGTTTATTAAAGGCTTTTCGAAGATAGCGGAACCCCTGACACGCCTTACGAGGGACGATACGCCATTTGTGTGGCATAATGAGCAACAGGCGGCTTTTGCTGAATTACGACAGCGCCTGCAGTCAGCACCCGTTCTTGCACATTTTGACGATGATGCTGATACTGAGGTGCATACCGACGCCAGCAGTATTGGCCTTGGCGCAGTGCTCGTCCAGCTTCAAGATGGAGTGGAAAGAGTTATAGCGTATGCCAGCCGCTCCCTGTCCCGTGCCGAGGCGAATTATTCGACTACGGAGAAAGAGTGTCTCGCGGTCGTGTGGGCGATCATCAAGTTTCGCCCCTATCTCTATGGTCGTCCCTTCAAAGTAGTGACGGACCACCATGCCCTCTGTTGGTTGGCAAGCATGCGCGACCCTTCAGGACGACTGGCACGGTGGAGCTTGCGGCTACAGGAATTTGACATCACCATCGTTTATAAGTCTGGCCGTAAGCATGAAGACGCTGACACGCTGTCCCGCGCACCCATTGATCCTGCCAGTCAGGAAACAGAGGATGATGACGGCTTCCTGGGCGCCATTAGTTCGTCGGACTTGAGCAGACGGCAGCGTGACGACGCTGAGATTAGACCGATCATCTATCATTTAGAGGGCCGCGACACAACCATACCACGCCATCTGTCCCGCTCGCTGACGTCCTTCTGTCTGCGAGACAACGTGCTTTATAAGAAGAATGCTCGTTCGACCAGCCGTGCTTACCTCCTGGTGGTTCCAAGGGACATGCGCGACGACATCCTCTTCGCTTGCCATGACGAACCGACATCTGGTCATTTAGGCTTTTCACGAACACTCGCTAGAGTAAGCGAAATGTACTATTGGCCCGGGCTTTCAGCAAGCGTCAAACAGTACGTTAAAGGCTGCCGTGAATGCCAGCGCCGCAAGACACCATCCGTTAAACCGGCTGGCTTACTTCAGCCAATTGAAGCACCTCACACGCCTTTCGACCAAGTCGGCATGGACATTCTCGGACCGTTTCCTCTCTCGGCCGACGGTAACAAATGGGTGATCGTCGCGACTGATTATTTAACACGCTATGCTGAGACGCAGGCGATCCCAAGAGCCACAGCCTCAGAGGTAGCACAGTTCTTCATGCGCCACATCGTCTTGCGTCACGGTGCTCCCTCCACTGTAATAACCGACAGAGGGACAGCTTTCACAGCGCAGCTTATGGACGAAGTTTTTGAATTGAGCAACACCAGGCATCGCAAGACGACCGCGTACCATCCGCAGACCAACGGACTTACCGAGCGACTGAATAAGACTGTCACAGACATGCTCGCAATGTATATCGACGTTCAACACAAAACATGGGATCGGATCTTGCCTTACGTGACCTTCGCGTATAACACCGCCGTGCAAGAGACGACGCGCTTCACGCCCTTTCGCCTTCTCTACGGTCGCGAAGTCCAGACGATGCTGGACGCTATGCTGCCGTGTCAAGACGCTGACCAATTGACAACTGACGCCGAGGAATTTGCAGAGCGTGCTGAGGAAGCTCGGCAGCTCGCGCGGCTGCATATCGGCCAGCAGCAGCAGGCAGACGCACGACGCTACAACATCCGCCACAGGGACGTGTCCTACAACCCCGGAGACCAAGTTTGGGTGTGGACCCCCGTTCGCCGTCGTGGCCTCTGTGAAAAGCTTCTGAGCCGGTATTTCGGTCCGTATAAAGTGCTCCGCCGCGTCAGTGACGTAAACTACGAAGTTGTTCCGGACACAACATCGCAGACACGGAGTAGGACACAAAGACAACCGACCTCAGACATAGTTCATGTTGTGCGCATGAAGCCGTACATTGCGCGTCCGTAATTTTTTTGTTTTCATTTTTTTCTCTCATTCCCTTCTTTGTTTCTACTTTTCATTTATCTTTGGGAGCTTGCTTCTTCGTTCATTGACTGTGCCGGCGTGACGGCTACATTTTTTTTGTGTACTTTCGCTTTGCCTGCCTTCCTCTTCTTTGTCTTCTACGCCTATTTTTTTAGCATCGAGGCGATGCTTTTGTTCGGAAGGGGGGATATTGCCACCTGTAGGTAGTGGGTCGAGGGCAAGAGTGGGTCGAGCCCAAGAGAAGAAAGACCGCGCGCTCCTTCTCTGCTCGAGCCAGCCCCGACGGTCGCGTCTTCCTAGAGCCAGCTGCTCTACGTTTATTAAACCTTCAGGGCTACTTCTCGAGGCTCGTGACAATATTTACAGTGGCTCCAAATATGGAAGCCCACTCCATGGGGGAGCGCTTTGAAAGTCTCAGCTCACTACATGTCTGAGCACATATCAGAACATGTCAGGACACACCACTGCACGCAAGGTGTCTCCTTATAAAACATCGGTCTTCCCTAGTTGACCCGACTAGGGAATCGGAAGACCTTGATGCAGCCAATCAGACGGGCTGTCTTGTTCGCTGAACTCCGCCTCTAATGTTGCACCTTCGAAGCAAGGACGAGGCAATCCGGAAACACGGGGTTGACACTCCTTCCACGAAAGTCAGTGACCTGTTTCTTGCCCTCTGACAGTCATCTTGCCAGGGTCAGAGAATGGCCTTGCCTCTGCACTAATCCCCGCGTCTAACGAAGGGTGGCGGTTGTGGTCGGTCGCTTCTAAGCGAGCTTCTTTGTCATGGCGTCACTGCCGCTGTCGGGCACTGTCGCCGTCTGGACGACGCTGATGAAAGGGGTGGCATCGGAGGAAGCACCCAAAGAATGGGCACTGCCGAGTTGGGGCGCTTGTTTGCCCATCTCGTCGGTGTCTGGCACTGTCGCCGTCTGGGCAACGCTCATGAAAGGGCCTGCCTCGATGGGAAACAATCAAAGAATGCGCCCGGCCGATTCGGGACGCAACAGCTGCCACAATGGCAAATCAACCGACACAACTAACAACGCCTCAGCAGTCCATGTTAACGGTCATCCTCACTCATCCGCGGGACCCGGGGACATTTGTGGCACGGACAATGCCGACATCGAGGACTGGCTTACGATGTATGAGCGAGTGTGTGTGACAGCAACAGGTGGGATCCAACAATGATGCTAGCAAACCTGATATTTTATCTCAGAGGATCTGCGAAGCAATGGTACGATATACATGAAGCTGACCTAATGAGCAGGGATGTCCGCAAAGAAAAAAATTCGAGACCTGTTTGGCAGACCTGTCGGGCGTCAGGTGGCAGCAAAAAAAAAAAAAAAAAAAAAGAACTTATGTGCCGCGCTCAGACGTCCACAGAATCCTATGTCGTGTACATACAGGATGTGCTGGCCCTCTGTCGCAAGGCTGCTAACATCATGACCGAGGCAGACAAGATTGGTCACATAGTAAAAAGTATTGCAGAGGATGCCTTCAATATCCTGATGTGTAAGGATTATGCCACTGTGGATGTAATTATAAACGAGTGCCGGCGCTTCGAACAAGCGAAGGGCCACCGCATCGCTCAAACTTTCGACAGATTGCCCATTACTGCCCCGACATCTTCGTGCGGAGACCGGCCGCGGTTCTTTCAGCCGACAGTACCGGAAGATACAACGCGTATCGTTCGCCGTGAGCTTGAGGCCATGGCTCCAGCTCCAGTTCGGCTGTCGGGAAAGCGTGCCTGCTATCTCACTTACACAAGCAGTCGTTCGGGAGGAAATGGCGAGTTTGGGCATTCCATCTCTCTGCTCGGTCCGCCATACAATCACCTACCTCATTTCTCCAGCCGCTCGCTCCCAGACGCAAAGCTTTCCGCCACTCCATCACAACCAAGCTGACTGGCGCACAGCGGATGATGGACACATCTTTTTTAGTTGTTCCGGCATTGGACACATCGCCCGTCATTGCCGCAACCTCTAGTCGTTGTCTCCTCGGTGGTCGTCTCTGAGTCTCAACCTCCAAGTGCCAGACAAGCGCACTTTCTCACCCTACATGCCGCCTTGGAAAATCAACGCCGACAGTGCTCCACCAAGATCCAGCTGCTCCCCGTCTCCGCAAGGTTGTCGCTCAGTTGCTACCAGAGTCAGACGTCCGGGTCTAATCCCCGTCGCTGTTTGCTACAGTGTGATAAAGCGAAGCTGTCTTATCCCCCACTTAGGGGCGGTTGTCTGCGGGCTGCTGTATGGCACAATGGCGGGTCCCGGGTGTGGTAAAAATCGGCACCGGATAAACATTCTGCAAAGCGAAGCAGCCCGGGTCTACATAAGGACAGACGTGGCCTCTAACACAAACACGCCTTCGCCATCATTCTCACGTCTTAGTTTCGTCACATTGGTTCATGTAGCCATCATTCAGTCATTGCCATGTTGCCATTTCATTGCCGTCAATCCGTTGTTGTCATGCTTTTGTCGTTATGCGATTATCATTTAGTCCTCATGCCCTTGTCGTCGTTCTGCCGTCATCAGGTAATGGTCATGATGAAGTCGTCGCCACACCTTCGTAACCGTGCCGACATCGTAATGCATTTGGTACTATTCTGCAGTCGCCACTGCATTGTCGTTGTGCACACTCGTCGTCATGCGGTCGTAGTCTTGCCATTATTGTCATGCCGTCTTGGTCGTATGATCGCTGTTGCTCTTTCGTCACCATCCCATAGTGGTCTGACATCGTCGTCATGACATACTTGTCATACCTTCGTTGTCATAGCATCACCCTTTTTTCATCACCAGTCCATCATGGTTATCCTTTTGTTGTCAACTTGTCATGCATGGTATCCGCACGTTAGAGAGCCCCAAGTTGAAGTTGACTGTTTTCCCGTGCAAATGCATCCAAATTGACTGTTTGCGTGAGTGTGTGTGGTTTTTTTTTTTTTTACTTGCATAGGGGCGCGCTAAAGAGGAGCATTCCTCGCAAATACCACTGAAGCTTCGCCTAAAGGATGCCCCCGTCGCATGATATATATATATATATATATATATATATATATATATAATCAAATAAACCGAATTTATATCGATTAAACGAAACTGGTAACATGGTTGTCTGCATAAATGGAACAATGTTATCAAACTTGCGCTAAATGGAGCACACCTTTTTGCGAACGTAGGTTAAGCGGAACTTTAACTTCCACCTACCTTATCAATGTACAGAACAGGAAATGTCCGACCAACATATCAAATGGTGTTGCTGCAAATAGTGGAGAAAATTAAGTCCGCCAAGCAGTTGCGGGAAAGTAAACTCAAAAGATGCCGACTTGTGACGGCGTTTCTCTTATGAGGATGTTGATATAGGAAAGTGATGAACCCTGAGAAGGGAGGAGGAAGAAAGGAAGATCTTTAACTCGGGCTGTCACTTCTGCCTCGTTGAAATTGTCAGGAATACGAGATCTCGGATGATGCCATTGTTTCATACTCTAAGGAGGGAGTTGAAAATTGGCTAAAGTTTGTAGTGAAGAATACGATTCTATTGACGATTCTATTCTAAGTAAGTGTAGCATTGCGCATTACTGTTTCGGACCAGATGCTATTTTGAACGCGAGATACGCGCAAAATTTTTTAAGATAATTTCGCGCACGAACACAACCTTGCGTTAAAAAAAGAAGCTATGCAGCAATGAAAATAGAGCACTGTAAAATATTTATTTACCTGAGCGATATCAAAACAGTGTAATGCCTTTTGAATAATACAATTATTTTTCATTTCTGTGCCGCTCGCTTAATTGAAACTGTGGATAAATGGAACAAATATTTCTGCCCCTTCGAGTTCAGTTTAAGTGGAGCCTATAGTGTATTTTTTGTTGGAGTAACAATATTTATATGTATTGCTCTTTTATTTATTTATGAAACCCTTTCGAGAACGAAACTGGTTACGAGTTACGGGCAGTGGTTAGGGTTAATACACGTTAGCTTAATCGTTATATATGTGTACCACTGCTAGACTCTTACTTAGCGTTCGCGGCGAGAGACCGACCAAAGACCCACTGACTGATGGATTGCGTGGTCAGGGTGAAGCTGACGCTTAAGTACGACTTGTTCCATGGTGCGATTTGAACCTTGACTTCCCTCGCCTCATTCCCGCGATGAACAAGCGAGTGTGCTAAAGCGTGACAGTGCCCGCCTCTCTTCGTATCTCGGGTTGCCCGAGTCAACACCACCTAGGCTGACAAGGCCTCGGCACTCGGAGAGTGATGTCACGCAGCTGGGATCAGTGGGTGCTCTGGAGAAAGAGTTTAATGAGGGATCCGCGAGTATTTTGTTATTGGACATAGCTGAAAGTACGGCGTGCAGAGGAGATTTAGGAGATTTATGCATCACTTCTTTACACACCGTGTTATTGAACATCAAGAAAACAAAAGTAATGAGAAACGCCGAAATGGAACAAAAATATATCCTGCGAAATCCTGGATATCCTGGAGCATGCAGCATATATAATACCCGTGTCACACGGACAAAGTAAAGTGCACTTTGAGTCAGTGCACTGCAGCGCCCTGAACACTTCGCCGCCGCGAAGTGAGTTCGCCGAACACACTCGCCAGCGAGTGCGCTCTGCAGTGAATATCGCTAAGCGTTCCTGTGTGGCAGCCAGCGAATGACACTAGCTGCGAAGTGCACTCGCTCAAAGTGCACTTTACTTTGCCCGTGTGGCACGGGTATAAGAGTCGTGGAGCTGCATTATTGTTGAGTTTTTTTTTTCTTCTTTTCTTTACGTCGATTTCTTGTCAGTGTAAAAAACTGTCATTCATTCATTCATGCGACCACAAAAGTTATTGAACAAAATGTTCACGTTGCACCATATTACATGCCTCATTATGGCTTCATTTAATTGTATGTCCTGTTGGGAGCTTCTGAGAGTTCCCCAGTGGGCAGCTTCTGCCATAATTTGTACAACGTAACTGTATACATCTACCCCCCCCCCCCCCCCCGCCCCCCGGTGCATTTCTGTCCGTGTGCAAAAACTCAACCAATCAGCCCAGGCCATGCGGGGAAAAAAATCCAGAAAGCTCGCCTTAGCACATAGCGTTCGCCGCAAGCGTTTCCCGGTGAAGATTATGGTTGCATAAGCTGCAGTTGCCGGGAAGCGGCAACTGTAGCATACGAACGAGGGAGTGACGCAACTACACTTTCGTATGTAAGAGTACCCGCCTAGCAACTGATTTGTGTTATGTCAGTGCTATGGGAAGGCAACGTATAGTCAGGACTCCTGAAGAGCAGCGTGCATACAAGGCACGGCGAAAGTGTGGTTAAGTGCATTTCCCTTTACCCTGCTCCACTCTTTGTAGGTGCACGAAGTAGCAGCGCAAGCCAAGTCGCTGGCCGTTGAAACGCCTTAGGCTAATAATTAGGTAAAGTGCATATGAATGTCACCATGTGAATCATTTTAAGCCACGTAACAATGGATAATCGTTCTAGTTGCTGTTTACAGCTTCGCTGTCCAACCAGCTTCATAGCGTGGATTATACAAATTTTTTTCTTTAATATTACGCAGCACTGCTCTTTATTGGGTAGTGAGGACTTGTGCTTGGATGTACGATTATATGAAGCGTTATAAGTACTAGCGGGCCGTTGGAGTTGGAGGACAGATGACAAGCTATTCTGCTTTCGTGATTTTTCTTATTTTTCTACCTTTTTTTTTTTTTTCATGCTGATAACTGAGTGCTATAATGGCTGCTCTTCTTTCCCGCAAGACATCACGTGACCACTTAGAACTTGACAGTAACATGGGCCCTGCTTTTAGCTTCCAGTGAATTTTCTTCTTTTGACTTTAACCATACGCCTAAAACCCCCATAAACATATAAACCATATACTTCTACGTGCAGGAAACGGTGAGAAAGAATGCAAACCGTGTCTCGGCAGCGGCCGACTTCGTTCAGCACTGGCAATACAGCGACTACGGTGTACGATACATCGAAGCAGTGCACGATCATCCCTACCTCCTGGAACTTGTCCGGGATGGTGCAGCGGTTTCCAACGGCCAAGCGAAGGCTATGATCAGGGAAGCCTTGCAGCAAATACGATGGTGCGGCCTCGACGAGTTCATGAGGCTGGCCGGAGTGGTCAGATTGAAGGTCGAGTGCATCGGTTGTCGCCGCAACAGGGTTCAGCTCACCGACATCGGGGAGCACTGCTGGCTGCAGATCCGCCAATACCTGAAACTCTGCGATGTCGTGAGAGTCTGAGAAGACCCAAGTGAGTAAAGTACATTTTTGGTGTCCTTATATGTTCTATTATTGTGAAATTTGCGGGAATATTCCTAAATAGCGTGTATTTTGCGGATATTTATTTTATAGCGAAGCTTTCTTTTCTCTTCCTTCAACCTTCCCGCTGATGCTGTCTTGCGTGCCGCTAACGCCGCGTGAGGAGGTATAGTTCAGAGCATGCACATACGTACATGGCAGGAGTGTGGCGGAAAGGAAAGACGACACGAGAAGTTCGTTTGCACCTTTTCACTGCATCGCATGTGCATAATGCCGTCTGGAGCTTCCTGGGCGGCGCCACAATACCCTCTTGATGGCTGTAATTATCCGTGACTACGCGCAAAAGCATTGGAGTCATCCCACGCCAAACAACCAGCGTTTTCTCGAACATTTCAGATATAGCTGAAAAAGAATTTACACATGTTTGTAGCAGTTCAAAACTCTTTCTACACATTATTTTTTTTTTTCTGACAAAAATTTTGTACCATTTTGGCAGCAATTATCCCTCCCCAGCTGAGCCATAAGGCATCAATCAAAAAACTTTTTTTTCAGAGGGACATTGTATGGTTCATTCGTTTAAATGGTGTGTATGGCAAGATAATGAAGCGATATGACTGCCAAAATAACCAGTATTTCAAATATTTTAACTCTCAGTGCTTTTGGCACCGGCAAAAGCCGGTAAAATTGCAAAGTTAGATTTTTTTATTTTCTCAGAATGCCGGAATGTTCCGAAGCCATAAATTATATACAGAATGGCAGCCAGATTGACGTAGTATAGTAAAAAAATATTTGAAGCTTTGAAGCGGCCGGGTGCGTAAGGCGCGGCTGAGTGCAGCTGAGCACGCCCTGTCTTCAAAGCGATCTGCGATGGGTACAAAGTCTAGGCGCGCTGAGAGCTGATAGCTTCGTGTGCGCTGTGTTCTTAGTTCGTATTGAAGCGAGAGACAGCACGAAGCTCAATTAGCTCGCTGCTGCTGCTGCTGCTCTTCCTCACGCCAACGTTTTGACAGCGAGTGTCAGCAGTCATCGAGTGATGTGTTAGTTTGCCTGTGCGTGCGTGACACCGTGGTTGTTAATTTAGTCTACACGACCGGTAAAAGTGCTATTGTTGCTTTATGTAGCTGTCTAATAATTTGTGGCCGCAATCGATGCTTCGCCATTCGGGTGAAACAGCGACTTTCCACTTATTCAACGCGTTGCTACTCTGCAAAGGAAGTCAAGTGGGTTACAAGTTTGAACGAAGCAAATAATTATTATTTATTTCAGCACATGACCATCAGCTAGCCATTAAACAACACAGTTGAGATCTTCATCTGTGGTATTTGGTCATATGCATCACAGTAAAGCTTCTGTAAAGGACGGTTACCAGTATGCATGCGGGATGTTTCAAAATACAATGGCAGGTCGACGATACCCATTAGTAGTAGGAGAGGTGGATTTAACCTTGAACTACGTATTGGAATATCGTTGGGCAGGTTATTTACGAATGCTATAAATATAAATTTTGTTTAAAAGCTTGCAAGCTTGCTTCCAGTAATTCAGCATTATAGCCTAAGTGTGGTATATTACGAAAAGCTTATCGAAGTAAAGGAAAATGGCATCGGTTCATACGTTGCCCTCAATATGAATGCGAAGATCATAGACAAAATTGCCAGCTTGGTTTTACGAAGAATTAGATCTATTAACTTTAACTGGGGAATGTTGCTGAAATGCCCAAAGCATGTGCTTCTTGCCGCTCGATCTCGCTTCAATATATTAAGGTCTAATGCACTAATATTAATTAAGAGTACGCGAAAAAAAAAGAGCATTGATGGATTTTGAAAAAGAATGATAAAGAAACAGTGGACAGTATAATGTATAATGTTATTACCTGCTGGTAAACTTGGCTGAATATTGCCAGTTAGTATACCACAAACACTTTGTCGGTGCAAGATACGAGTACACCGCCGTTAGAAGGCCCCGCGACGATACAGTCGAAGGTGTCTTAGCGTACTTGTGCACTCACTCCAGGTTTTCAGTCGACATCATTGAGAAACTTGAATGCTCGGGATCAACTCTGATGCGGAATGTGGGGTTTATTTTGGATGTTCAGGTGAGGTTCACCATCATGCCCAATGATCCTGTGGTTGACAGTCGGTTCAAAACTTCAATTTGTCTCAGTCGAAAATCTCATGTCTTTGGTACTCAAAGAACTGTCAAAAGTTATGACCGATGAACATTCAGGAATTCCAGAGCGTATTGGATAATCGAACGTTCCGGAGTGCAAATATGTGTACTTAGCTTCTGTGGATGTTGGGCGCCCCCTTTACTGCATATATTTATTTTTCACTTTCATGGCCTCAAGGTATTACAGAGAGGAGTGGAGGTAATTGGTGACAGCTTCTTTGAATTTAGTGACGTGAGAGATGGAAACGATGGCGGCTAGAAGGTGGTTGCAATGGTCCGCAATTCTTCGTGTGAAAGGAGTTAAAGTAGACATTGGTGCGGCTCGATGGGACAGCAACTTTGTATCGATCAGTGTGGGATGACACGTAGGATGGATGATGGAACAGGTGGTCTTTAAGCATGAAGTTAGTGTAATATAGCTTTTGGAAAAGACAGTCGCAGACGCAGTAATATAAACCAATACTGTGTGAAAAAAAAGGTGCAATACGAAGCCCGTAAATAATGAGATGGTGCTTGTTTGTCAGAGCGTTTACAAATTTGTCATGGTGTCCACTCACATTGAACTTCAGATAAATCGTGTAACCTACTCAATTTTTTAAATTCCATTTTAAAGAGGAAATGAACTAAATATCACAATACAGCAATTTAGTGGGCTGTGTTCCTTAAAAATTATAATATATCTTCATATTCTTAGCGGATTTTATTAATAATTGAGCCTATGCATTCCTAAAGGGCAGTATTTTACGCTTACGTATGCCTTGTATGTCTTATGACAGTTATAGTTTTAGTGCTTGTTTTGCATGACATATGGCTTGATAGGCACAATCGGTCATTCGCCGCATTTGGCTAAATGTTGCAAATACTACACACATACTGTTTAAACTGAAACTGGTAAGGTCGCCACTGTACCCTGCATGCAAATTGCGCGAGGACATAAGTTTGCCTTATCTGCGCTGGCAGGCTATTTACACTGCAAAAAAAAAAAAAACAGCCCTAATGTCCACACTGATAATTCATCAAATACTGTCATCTTTTGATCTAAGACATGTTATTGGCCCATGGCCTAATGCCGCCTGTGCACCTCGTTCAAAGGAGTCATATTTAAACTTACTCAGACACTGGTCTCCTTGAGACACTTTAGTTTGTTGCGTGCTGTGGTATGCTTTATTACGACATGCACTATGCATATTTCAATTTTCATCATAACCATGCTGGAGTACCATGCTAGGCGTGTGCCGCACGCCAGGCATACCCCTCAAGGATTCATTAAAGAGCCCTCTCCTTGATGGGCTTTGCTACGCCAATGCGTCGCCCCCGCCTATTCTTATAACACCGTCTTAGGAGCCTTGGCGCAGCGCTGAACCTTTGCTATCGCTTTTAATACTCTCCATTCATGCTAAACCGGCAAGTTTGTTAGTGTGATTTTTAATGTGGCCCCATACTGGAGCCAGTGCAACCGTCGTGGCAACCACGAACCTCAAAGCATTAAAACCGATACGAGCTAAACAATGACTGTCCCCAGCAGCATGACCGAGCATGTCTATCGGGAAGCTATAGTCGTCGTTTTACTTTCACAATAATCCTCTGATTATTTATACCTTCTTGTTGTTTTACTTGCAGCTTGCAGTTACCATCGGTGAAAGATCCGGGAATAACGTGAGAATAATTCGAGACTGTCCACTGCCACTTTGTATACAGCGGCTGTAGCCAGGTACGAAAACGTTTCGGGCAACGGCGGTTCCGGTCGGGCCAGAAATATCACTGTCACCTATAGGATCCCACCGAATCTGGACGCGGTGATGGTGCTTCTGGTCTCCGCCCACTGACCTGTTCCAGCGTGCTGTTGACAGGCACCAGTCGAAAAAGCAGACTGCGCCATCGGCATGTTTTGAGCCAACGTCTTGTACAGCTAGTGCCCAGAGCTGCGGACAGGCCTGCACTGCCAGCGATTCGACCAATCGTGGAGGAGTCCTACCATTTATTACACTCCAGTGGCATAGCAAGAGAGGGGGGGGCTCGCAGGGTCGTGTCCCCCCCCCCCTGAAATTGTTGTTAGAGTGCGGCCCTGCCCAACTGCTTTCTCACCATTCCCACCCTCGGTCAAATGCAGAGTCAGTATGTGCCGTGAAATGCGCTGCATCGTGTCGGCGCATCCCGTTTCCTGATTGGGCACTGATTAGGAAAGTTGCGACTATAACAACTGCCTGATGACCGTTCATCGTCCTATGTAAATATAATATCTTGAGAGAGAGATAAATGAGATGCGAAAGGCAGGGAGGTTAACCGGAAGGTAAATATCCAGTTTGCTACCCTACACTGGGGAAGGGGTAAGGGGAGACGGAAAGATAAAGAAAAATGCACACACCTAGAGAGGGAGATAAAAAAAAGAAAAAAAAACACACACACACACAAAGGAACTCAGGAGCGTCACAGTCGTTCAAACAGGTCGCTTGACCGGAGGAACTTCAGTAGCGCCCTCGTCGCCTTCTGCTGTGAAGACCGTATCAGTCGGCATTCTAAAATCGTCTGCTCAGAAAGCGGCCGGTCGTCGAGGCGTGCCAACTCCGTTACGAGCGACTGTCTCTGGGAGCTGTAGCGGGGACAATGACACAGGATATGTTGGAGTGTTTCCTCGCTGCCGCAAGTATCACAGGCAGCACTGTCGGCCATTCCGATGCGACAAGTAAAAGCATTCGTAAAGGATACTCCAAGCCACAGTCGGCAGAGAGCAGTTGTCTCGATTCGAGGAAGTCCAGATGGAATGCGTAGTCGGAGGGATGGGTCCAGGCGGTGCAGTCGAGTATGTTGGAAACCAGGTGTGTTCCACATGGCTCGTGTGGAATCACGCGCGATTATGCGAAGCTTTGTTACTGCATTGGCTCTTGATAGCGGGATAATATCTTGACATTCAGCTGACATCTACCGGTAACAGGTTCGCGAACCCGCGGCCCCAGGTTAGCAAAATGGACAAAGATCGCTGAGACTCATTTACAGAATATATTTGTTGCTTGTGGCTCACTCGGGCTTGCCGAAATTCTACCCAGCCAGATTCACTCGGGCTCACTTACCAGCTTCATACTCAGGCAAGCCCACCTGAACTCGGGGACTCAAGCTCAAACTCGTCACACTCGTACTAACAACATGGGCTCATACTCCACTTAAACTCATAGAATCTACCGCTTACTTGATTCGAAATCGCAGGTTTACAACTCGTCTAAAGTATAAATGCACCTCAAGGCTCGATGATTCATAAGCAAGATTAGAGCTCCGTTCAGTCACGTTCCCATTCACATCTACTCGCAAGCACTGCCAAGCTCCACTCAGTTGCGCATTCGTCCGCTCAAACTGTCTCGTACTTATCCACTCTCAGTCGCATACACACACCCTCATTGTCAGCCACTGATATAGTCAAGCTTACGTTCCTTTATATACTGAACGGCACTCACTCATGTTGACGTTGTCACACTGAGTCACGCCCACGCTCTGGTGCACTCGTGCTCGCCCACAGCCGTACGCGCTTCCTCCATACTTAAGCATACCACGTAATTAAGCCTGAATCTAAGTTAGTGCCATTTCACCAGCATGCGTAAATGCGTTCAATTCTGAGTCAGTCTATGTGATTACGGGTAGATATTGGGGCTTTTTTGAATGTTGGATTCTGCATGAGTTAGCGAGTCTGTATCTCACACTTGACTACCGCCATGTTTTGTCAAGTTCGAGAGAATAAGTTTGAAGCTGAATTTGGGTGATCTCTAAGAATGTGAGCCTGTGTGTTCGCAAATGGTGTCCGTTATATCTGGTAAACTTGAGCAGGGACATGTGAAATTTTATGGCTTTTGAATCAAAGTTTGAAGGTGTAAGCTGTCCCGTGGTCAATTGTGTATCAAAGTTCTTGTGCAGTGCACTTGAGCTATTTCATATGTATTCCGTGTGCTCCCTGCACTTACGGTGTGCATGTTTATGCTAAAAAAACGTACGAATTGTGATCAACAGATGCTTTCCTATCTAGTAACCGTTCTATTGAATTTGCATAATGTATTTTAAGAGGGTGAGATCTGTTTTTTTTTTCCCTGTGCAATCAATCTTGGAGAGCAAAATCTAAGGTACCTTTATTTTAAATTTTTCTTGCTGGATTGTTCTGTGTTGTTGCAACTTTGTGGTTATTGTTAAGTGTGTTCGTACCAGCCATGTTCTTTGTAGGGGGCGTAGACCTTCGGCCCAGCCTGTGAAAAGTTTTTTTTTGTCCTACGTTTCCATCTTGATGATGTAAATAAATGTTTCTCTCTGTCTGTATGGTTTCTCCTCGATGTTGAACTGTGGCCTTCATTCACGATTTCTTAATGTCTTAAGATAAACAGATATATATAAATCTGTCAGCAATAACAAATAACTCGTTCAGCGACGATATGTCGTAATTTACCTCCGAAATACGGCTACTTAATGATGTAAGTTAATCGCCTGCTGATCTAACATGAACTTTTCACAGGATGCCTAATGAAGTTAACTGCGTTCTTTGTTGCCTGCATCGTAACATTCATCTAGACGACCTCCCGTTAGTGCGCTTGCTTATCGTGCATTATTCAAAACTTGAGTGCGCGTGTGCTGTTGAGGATCTCCACCAAGGTAACTGTAACAAAACGCTAGAGGTTATCCTGAACCAGTCGGCGCCATTTTTTTAGTACTCCGTATTTTTTAGGTGTCAGTGAGCTAAAATATCGCGATAATCTTACCCGAGTTTTCACCACGGCACAAACATAAGCTCGTCCTTGCCTGTTATATAATCATTATAATCTGCTACCTCTCACCACCGCCCTCAGCTTATTTTCATTCAAATCGCACCACCCATGTTGAAGCTGTACATTTCGCTCTGAGGACTACGCCCATTCTACCATTTTCCATTATACCACTGCAAAACATGAAAGCCTTTCATTCCACGCTGTGTTCCATTCCAGTATCCTCAACTTCAAAACTACCACCGCACCTCTGCACAATTAATACTGTATAATAACCCACTTTTCATGTAAAACTACCGTCGCCTTTCAAAAGTTTATGAAGGTAATACCCGAGTTCACCAAAATTTAGGAATTTTCACTATCTATCACTATCAAGCAATCGCTAAGTTATGTTTTTTTGTTTCCTTTCAAACGCGGCAAACCTGATTTCAATTGGTTCAGCCGACTCCTATCGTGGATGTCAGACGTCTTTAGTGTTCTTGAGAGCTCTTCAAGGCGCACCCGACGGTTTTGTCACGCTCGCTTCTCGTGAATGAAAACAAGAAATAAATAATTAATTGATGGATTGGCTGAGCAATTGATTGATCGACTGAGGAACTGGGCCCAAGCTAGCACTTCCCCGTAAGTTTCTTTTTTTTTTCTTGGCAGCGTGGTTGCAGAAAGCCGCATAATAGTATCAGAAGTACAATAGCTGCTCCAATTAGATTTTAGGAAACTGCTCATTTAAAGATTGGCCGAGCGTAAGACGATAGGCTAGGATGAGCACAGACTCGCCACTGATGTTAACGAAACGAAAGTTCGGATGATTTATACTCTATACATGCATGCCGCGTGACTCGAGCTTTGGGCTGTACCACATTCTTGGCCCGTGGAAAAGCACCACCCGCCTCTATATGAAAGTGCTGTTGGTGCTTCTAAGGTTCACAGGCCTTAACGAAACCTCGCGAATAGGTTTATTCTGTATGCGTGTGTGTGTATGAGCTGTATGTGCGTTTATGCGATCACTGTGTATACCATATTGCACGTAAATGGCGCGACCATGATTATAACGCGAGGGGAGACTTTCGGTCTCACGGAGAAACGAAAAAAAAAAATCATTAGTCATTTCACTCTTTGAAAGTGGATGACCGACGAAGCTGTTTAGCGCACGACACAGAAGTGGCAGAGTTTTGAACAAAGGTACGAACATGTTGTCCTGATCAGTGGACATCGTGATGATAAGTACGAACACACATTCGCGTATCACCTCTGTTATTAAATCTGTCCGTCACTGAAGGCAGACATACCCCCTTAAGCAATGGCTCATACCTCCGTAAACGCGGCATCCCCATTATTGATGACACAAGTGAAATTCTACGCTGGAATGATGAGCGGTAACGTAGCCATCTCTGGAAGAAGACCACGAACGCTTGAGCAGTGGCACGAGCGCGTTCGCACGGTTGCGCCGAGGGGTTCCAACCTTTCCCCTTGGTCACCTTATCAGGCGCACACTACGTCACGCACTACGTCACACATTCACAGAGAGACATCGTTTTAGACAGAGGTGGCCGTTAAACCGAGCTCCGACACGAGCGGTGATATGCGTTTGCTTTTGTTGTTGGCTCTTTCACTCTTAGTTTTTAGGGGAGAGTATTTCCGCGCGGACGCCATAAAATCCCGGATCCTAGTCATAGAAAGCTTCGCTGTAAAAAGCACCTCCACCACTTTATCAGACCAACACCGACCAAGCTGTCAAGCGCTTTTATTCCAAAAAAGGAAACGCCCCAGCTCATGCGCGAAGTAGAACAGGGATGATGATGGCTATGTACAAATGAAAACGACGAAGTATGTTAATAGTGCTTACAATTAATACATTAAATTACAATTATAATGCCAACTATTGTCGCAAAGCACGATAAAAGGACAAGACGAGTGCATGCACAGTTTACTCCTTGTCACAGGTGACGTCTTGGACACTGTTGGCGACAACGGCGTCGTCCTCCATTTCACCATGGTTATTGGACAGGCGGCACCTCAGAAGTGCCCACTGGCCAATCCAACACTGTGAGGCCATGTTCGATTTTGTGTGTTGGAACACAGCTCTCTACGTGGTAGCGATCGCGGTGACACGTGCCTAGTGGTTTAGGTCACAGCAGTTTCGCTCACAGCAGTCACAGCGAGAAAAAATTAACTCGTTATATTCGTATCACGAACTCGAATTTAATGCAAGGCGAGTTCTAAGACCAAAAAAATTGAGAAATGGAAAAATAGGAAACGCATTATATATATGCAAATACGGTATTACCCACCGTAACTGTAGCTGTATTCCAGGCGATGAACGGGGCCTACATCTCCAGCGTATCACTAAAGTTTTCGTGTCTCTGTTTCAAGTGCAGAGTCGGCACATTGGTACTTTTTTGCAGGCTTGGGGTTGCAGCAGCTGCGACGAAGCACGAATCCAAATGAGTGGGGCTCAGTAAAAAATAATTTTTATTAACTTGCACTACAACAATTTCAACAAGGACAAGTCAACTCGCGATGGTTTGTCACAGTGCCGAGGAGTTCCGGGCAAAGACGGGATGGGACGCGCACCATATCCGTCAGAGCCTCGCGAAGCATTCCTGGCGAACCACCATGTCGGAGTGAAGTTCGCTGACGGACCGGCAACCTGCGAAATAGAAGTACAGCGAAGCATCATGGTGTGGGGAGATCAATGCAGCGTTACAAAATTGTGACCAACGGAAAGCCAGTGTGTTGACGTTTCGTTTGAATATGGCGTTTATCTAGTATACAGATTTGACGGGAGGGTCTTGCGAAACCGATAGAGGGCGCGAGGGGAGAGACGGGAGTTGGTTTGAGGAATGAGGAAGAATACACTACACTCCATATCCCAAGTCGCACGCAGCGCTGTAGAAGCTGCGGGACTCCTTAGCCAATTTCCTAGGAAGGTCGAATGCCCCTCGAGATGTACTCATCCGCGTCGCATCGTTTGCTCACCGCCACAGTAAGCAGTATAAAATGTGCGTGCACAAGGGTCCTAACTTGTCACATATCGCTTTAACGTATTGTGCACCAAGAAAAAAAAAATTTTTCAAATCCCACCGACAGTCAGACGGTTACGCCCAAACCTATATTCCGCTGCGCAAGGATATTGCGTCTGTACGCTTCATATCATCGGCAGTGCTGCAAACGACTTGCAGGATAGGCGCGCTGTATACACTCGGCACCTTGGTTCAATGTCAATAAAGAATAATGTCTGTAGCTCTCCGATCTAGTGACTCTACTTTTATATACCACCTATCTCACTTTGCTGAAAACATATATGTAAGTTACCAATATTCTCGTTATTCTCGTTAATTTTCCCATAAATATAGTCGCTAGATCTCGTTTACTTGCGTTGTCAAGCTTCTCCTGGGAGGAGGGGGTTAATAGTCGTTGTTGGGTAGTGTTAGGATGCCCCCCCCCCCCCCCCCCCCCCCGTGGCACTTATTATGAAATGGTGGCGGTCATGTTCAGGAACCAGTGACTTGAATTAGCTTTCAGTTGAGAGAACATGGTCTTGAGGTCTCTTGAAGGTTTGCTGCAATGAACTTTTAGTATACGTGTTACCTTATCAGCATATCAGTGCACTCACTAACACCGAGAGCAAGGTCGATAAGGACGGAATTAGTAATTTAATTTATCACACAAAATGATAAATTGTGACCAGAGTTATTTGACCATGGTTTTGCTGCGATAGGAGATAAAGAAGTATTTCGTTTCGACGTCGAAAAGTTTATGGAGAACGCCGTATAATGCAGGGATGCAGAGTAATATTCTGCCGCCTCGGGTCCAACAACATGCAATGAAATTGAGCATGTTTGAGTTTCTGCACTCTCTCTAATCAGGACACCGCTGTCAGGGATCGTTATCAAACGCGCGACGTTGGGCGCGGAAGCTGAACGCGACAGGCAATGTGCCCACGCATTATGCAACCGACTGTTACAATTAAAGAAGATCACCGACCGTTACGATTAAACAAGATACCATAGTTAAAGAAAACGATCGGAATAGTCATTGTATTTTTCAATGCTGAGGCATTATTAGGCGCAAAATAAAAACACAGAGAACAACAAGAAAGAGATAGGGCATAGCACTGACATTTTATATCGGTACATCAGGCAACAAAACACACATGAAAAATGCAAATAATACGAATTATATCCTAGACAAAAGCAAAGATGGCGTTCGCTTCATTTAACTGTCGTGGAACATACGAAATGCATGCGTCTCGTCATCCACGACAACGACTGCACTGAGCATACTCCTGTGGCCACTTGGTTATTGTGGCGACCAGTTTCCTTGTTTTGGGCAAAACTGTTTGATATAAACACATTTTAATTACGTATCTATAGTCAGTTGGTCACACCCAGCGAAAGCGCCCAATGGCGCATTTTTTATCACCATCAAGTTGTCTCATCAGACAATGTTATGAAAGGTCCGAAGTCGAGCTTTTTTCGTGAATCTTCGCTTTGCACGTATTCTCTGCTTTCTTGTTACTTCCCGTTACTGCAGAATATTGAATACTAATTCCGCAAATACGAGATCGAATCATGTCAAAAAGTGCGTCAAGTAGGGACTGCCTTCCATACTCCTCGCATTTTATAGTTAATTAATAAATAACTTCTGCTACATGTCGAAAAGAGCCGCGCTGCTTTGCACTTTTTGCAGCCATTGTAATTTTTGACAATGCTTGATGGGCCAGCCGTTCGGCACATCACTGTCACTGTTAGTAATAGCATTCCCTGAGCCTACGACGTTATACGATGCGACTGACTGGTGTCCTTGTCGTCGGTTCTAACAGAACAGGCTTTACACGTCACCAAAACGAACACACGCACAACATTGACGGCGACAGGCAACTTACCCATTAGAGCCATGGCGCGATCAACCTCCGACCTCAGAATCTCGAGTACTTTGGTCACTCCTTCTTGGCCCTGTTCGTGAAAAAGATCATACGCCATTCCACTGCTGTGAAGGTGTATTACCTGCGAAGCAGTTTAGTAAACGGCATAGAGGAGACACAGAATTCAGATCAAAGGTATATATGAGGGAATTTTATTTCTCTTGAGCGCTGACGGTGGTCATCCCGAAGAAACACACACGCGCACACACTTTTGTAGTGATAGGCGGTCTTGGAAGACAACCGCCTGCTCGGGGAGCCGGAGGAAATGAGACACGCCCGACGAGACCGCCACCCCGGGAGAGCGGAAGGAAACTAGGCACGCAAGCGCTTGGAACGACGACAAAAAGAGGGCAGTGCGAGCATACAGATGGCCGATGCGGGCCGCAGAGCGGCAAATCTTTGATAAACCCTCATTATCTACCTGATAGTCTACTGATCTTGAAAATGGTGCCTATTGATAACTAATCTACTGAAAATGATTATCCAAGTGATGAGGCGTATAAGCTTTTGCACAGAATGAAGCGATTTTGCATCAAATTCGGGAGACGAGTTTTTGCACACGCAGATTAGTTGACGGACACAAAAAATCCATGGAACTCTAGCTATAGACAGCTTCGCTGTAATTAACCCGACGTCAAGAAAAGTGAACGCAGTAGCTCTCCGCCTCTCGTTTTCTTCATCAGCGCAACAACATGAGAGAAACTATGTGCAGTTCAGCGTTATTATACACAGACTAATCATGATTGCACAAGTCATGTGCTGGCTCTATGCTATGCATGATATGTACAGTCTTTTTCAAGACTACAATGGCTACGCTGCTTGCGACGGACTGGCTGAAGACAGGCTGTGTTAAGGGAGTCACCGTGGTATGTCACAAGGGCCAACACCCTGCTGGGTATTGAACATAGCACTGGCACTCGCCATCCAGAGCTCGGAACCGTCAGGAACGCCATGGGAACAGTACGTACGACATGAGCCGACCAACGGAAAAGTCTGCATAATTTTGAGAAAGGCTGTACAAATTTGTAACTGTTTGCCATGTATTTAAAGGCAACCTTTCTTTTACGAACCCTCATGAATTTTCCTGACTGTGGCTGCTTGGCATTGCTGCTGCCTTGCCGATTGGTTGACACTTGAAAGTAATCGAATTACGTGCGCCCCACGGTGGGATCGAATCATCTCATCATCATCAGCAGCAGCAAGGAGGCGAACCAGACGAGCGTTCGGTTTGCTACCCTATGCACTGGGGGTAAGGGAAAGTGGGAGTGCACGTGGTGTGATACACAGGGACATTGTAAGCGGTCTCTTAAACCGGTGCACTTTAAGCATTGTACTAGTGCAAGAATCGCTTTTTGGCGCCAGTGACGGGTGTATAACCACGGTCCGAGTATCTTTTACTCGGGATAACGTTCTCTAGTTCAGCCAGCTTAAAGTTGTCTGTCCTGGGAATGAGGCGTTGTACGTCATAGCGAGGACAGGTACACAATAGGTGCTTGATGGTTTCCTCGCACCTACAGGAGTCGCACATGGGGCTCTCGGCCATTCCCACACAGTAGGAGTAAGTGTTCGTGTATGCCACTCCCAACCACAAGCGGCACAGCAAGGTTGCTTCGCCGCGGGAGAGGCTAGATGGCAGTTGTAGCCGTAGCAACGGGCCCAACTTATGCAACCAGCAATTGAAGGCACTTGAACTCCAGAAAACTTGTGGTATAACGCAGGTTACACAATAAAGACATGGCATGACTTTGGCAGTCATCTTCGATGGCATCTGTCAAACCTTTCTACTTGTTTAGTGCTACTACTTCCTATCTGGGATTTTTATTGCGATAGCAATAATATGGACACTTCAACCGGATTTCTGCCGTCGCCGTCGCCGTGAGGTTCCCTATAGATAAAATCTTCGCCGCGCGCCGTATGCCCGAGTGGAGTGGAAGCGTGCGGGGACGCGCGCTATCACGGAGAGCGAACGCACTCAATCTCCCACGCGCAAGCAAGGAAGCGGGAAGCCAGCGCCGGGGGGAGCGGAGGGGGGGGGGGGGCGCACTTCCTCTCTGCCAACAACCGCGCTCGTTGCTCGCTCGCACCGTCGCTTATCTCCACACGGCTCTGACCTTTATGCGCCATGCATTCGCCGCTCAGTTTCCGTTGAAGCGATTCGCCCGTTGGTGCGGCGTATGCGCTTGCTGCCAGCGTTTTGACAGTCGTTGTCTGCAGTCATTCAGTGTGATCTATTCATGTTTGTGCGCGCTCACACCACGCTTGTTCAATCGGTTAGTAATAGTCGGGCCACATTTTCCAACGCACGCTACACATGCAATGCTGCCCGGGTCGGCAGTGCCGCGCTACAGGTGTGTCCCTTCGCACGCGCTGCCCACGGGAAGCGCTTCTCATCAACACCACCGTTTCACACGCGCCTTCTCGTGGCCATCGAGTCTCTCTTCATGTCGGTCTACTTACGCCGCAGCACACCTGCTACTTAATCAGCTCATGTTTACTAAAATTCATATTGCTACCAAAGCCGCTCACCTTACTTCGTATGACATTGCTGTGTTGCTATCGCATTCATTGCTTCGCCCTTAGGGCGAAACTGTGACATTTTTTAATGCCGAAGCATTATATGCCCCATTACGCGAAAACAAACCGGTGTCGTCGGCGGCGCGACCGAGCGATGGTACCAAAAATGGCCGACGGCGCAAAGTGTAAAAACACGTCAAGAATGCTCGAATTGACGTCAAATTTCTCAAGGAGGTTCCTGTAAACAAAGTAAATTATTGGCGTTGAAAAGAAAATTTGGCACATTTCAGTCTGGGTGAGAATTGAACCCGGGCCTCCGGGTTGCGAAACCGCTTCTCCGACGCCAGGGCGGCTCTTTGGTTCTGTCTGATTAGAGGCGTTCCCAGTGCGTGCGTGATTGCGCACGTCACGTCGAAATCGTCTGGCTGACTAAAGGTTTCACCAAAAGGACTATAATGATTTCGCATTCCCACACGTAAGCAGCCTTCAGTGTCCCTGCCGATTTTTTTTTTTTTTTCTGAACTACTGCGCTTTGTTTTCGAGAAATCCCATTGGGCTTCCCACGTGGCTTCCATGGTGACTTACTTCACGGGATGGCGTTACGCACAGGTGGATGTGATCCTAAGTAACTTACGTTATAGGCGAGGCCAAAGATGGCCGGCCTTCCGACGAACACCGCACGTGCGCCCAGTGCGAGCGCCTTGACCACGTCTGTGCCCAGACGCACTCCGCCGTCCAGGTAGACCTCGCACCGATGACCCACGGCTCGAACAATGTCGGACAGCACCTCGATCTGGAGATGGGAATGCGCAACCGAAGGCACTTCGTCTTGAAAAGGTGAATAGTCGTTGCAACAAGCAACGATACATTTTGACCCCGTGCAGATCAGTCTACAATGCTCCTCATTCAGACGATACAGTCTTCTTCAGAATTCGCCTACGTTGCTTTGAAAGTACTAGGAAGAAGCATATATGCGTGCTGTTTCACTGTGCACTGAAATGTGACTGCCTAATGCAGTGAGCAGTAACACTGTATGTGGCTTGGATCGGAGGTAATTCTGCGTCAACGGGGGTAATGTGGAATGACCGAACTCTCTCGCTACGATACGAATTTGCCTTTCGATTGTAAAGTCCTGTGTACTACGCAAGCGTACGTCGTTCCCGTAGGCATGGTGCTTTTGTTTTATTTATTTTACTTTTGATTTACTTACTTCACATTTCTTATGTCACATTTTATTTTGAACTACACAGTTCCGATCGGCAATCTCCCAAAGTATATAAGCTACGTGCTACTGCCTCAAAAGGTTGAAGTACTCATGTTTATGTCGACGTTCTTCTGCGTGAACTGATCGAAACAAAGAGAGATGAAATTAATGTCGGAACAGTGGCGCACCGGCGGGGGGGGGGGGGGGGGAATTCGGGGGTTGTAACCCCCCCCCCCTGAGGCCGACTTAACCCCCCCTTTTGTTTAACCCCTTTGCTTTTCTTACGCATTTGAGTACTGCAACTAAGATGTAAGACGCGCAATCGTCTGCGCACTCGCAAAAAGTGCATTTTGGACAATTTCCCGTGAAGAAATCGAAATTAGTGCTGTTTAGATGGTATTGGCAAACTGTCAACCCCCCCCCCCCTGGCAGAGATCCTGGGTGCGCTACTGGGTCGGAACGATCGATGGACTGTGTCTGCTGAGTGACGGACAAATTCTCGTGAACAATACAGCTCAATGCCAAAGCTGCAGGCTTTTCTTTGATGATGTGCGTTGGACCTGTGCAATTTTTTCCTGATTATAAATTGCCGGAAATCCACCAAATAATAGTAATAAAAATAATAATCATAAGAAGAATATTAAACTGATGTTGTTAATATATTATTAATAATAATGATAACATTATTATTGGTATTTTTAATCATTGTTTTGTTTTACTGATATTCCCCTGCCGTTTTTTTATTTGTTTTTATTTATGTACACGTGTGCCAGCACTTAAACCTCATAGTTGTTCCTGGGCACGATAAATAACTGATTGATAGAAATGATTACTGATTAAGTGTATACAGTACGCACTGGCGATATGAACCAGAAACATCACATCTTAGATCCGTCACCGAATTGGTCACGTCGCGCATACTTGTTTCAATTAAATTTCGTGGTTTCACTCGCCTACGGTATCGGTTCCTGTTAAACTGTCGTTCGATTGTGACAAGTGGCATGGGGAGTCATCTTGCAAGGCACTTTCAGCCCGTTTTTGTGCGCCACCGATGGCGCGGTTAAGATACAAAGAGAGAGAGAAAGAGAAATAAATATTGCACTTAATGTTTGCATTTACTTTGTACATATTCCCGGTAAGGTACGGTAAGGTAAGGTGTCGCGCGCCCGAGCGCCGTGACTCACGGTCGCTGGAACTCCGTCAAGCTGCCGGCCTCCGTGATTGGACACAAGGATCGCCGAAGCTCCGTGATCCGCGGCTTGAACGGCCGCCTCCGCTTTGGATAGCGACGAATGGCAAAATACAGCGTGCAATAGAATAATAGTAACTTATTACTCGATGAAAACACAGGATACAATGTGCAGGCCTGTCAAGGCCACATTGAGTTTGACTGGCCTAGCCTTTAGCCTAGCCTGGCAGGTAGTTTACGGTCGAACCAGATGCACGAAGAAGAAATGCAGCAAACATGTTTCAAGGCGCTAGACTATATGTTACCAAAACTGGAATTTTGTGCTTGATAAAATTAAAAAAAAAGAAATGTCTAGAAAGGTAATCGGCAAATAAGCTTGGCAGGCTTTACTGATAGGTAATCAGCGTAATGCAATATATCTCACTACAGAAATAAACAGACAGTTGTGAAAAGACGCGAAAATACATACGCTTGCAGCGTAATAGATGTTCGCAAGTATAAAAGGAGGAATAAAAAAAATTAAGAATATACCGAGGAGCAGATATCGCTTACGTACTGTAGAAGGTCTGAGTTCTTAAATTGAGAGCTTTCCTTTATTATTCTCCCCACTTTGAGGTTTGTCAGTTTCCGGTCGTTTATGGTCAACTTAGGACACTAAATAAATGTCACTAGTTGCCACTAGTAATAACATAAATGAATAAAATAATTCTGATGGTCGATTTCGAACCCTGGCCTCCCAGCGCAAAGCTCGATCCTCTAATCATTAAACCATGGACATTTTTTTCCTACATTGTATTTATCGTAAATGCGAACTGCTTTATGCGAGAACTATACAAGCACTAGTCAAAATATAATACACTGACAGGCTTGACCAAGACCTATAAAGCACAATGCGTACGAGCGCAGAAAACTTCAATCATTTTTTCACTTAAATGAGTGGCAACGGCAGGCAACTGATCAAGAGGTGATACCGGCCATTGCGGTTGAAACTCTGTCAGGTCGTGCATATGTCATTCAAGTGGTTAATCATTTGAGAAAACTGAGATTACAGGCTGAATAAAAGTACCGTTTTCGTTGCAAAGTACACCATGGTGGCTAGTGGCCACGTTCATCATTGATATCTGCAGCGCGTCTTTTGTCGTGATGCGCAAGCTGTTTTACAAAGGTATCAACCCAAGGTCGTTCTGCCGGGAAACACAGCACCGCGCGTAGTCTTTGCCATAGAGTTAACTTGCGTGATTCATGTATATAGGACCACTTTCAAAGTGTATGCCTATAGGCATTTCTCGTTCACTGACGCTGTGTAACTATTGAGATGGCAGGCACACGCAGAGCAAGCGGACCTGGGAAGTACTATAACCTGATATTTCTTAACGGGTTCTGGAAACACGCGACTCCGGCTTTGTAAATTTTAATAGCGATCAAATTTGCTGTAAACGAGTCAATTGCGAAAGTTAATCTGCGTAGCCTTTCCCGCTTTTTTCATGTAGGTCTACGCTGACAGGACCGCAAAATCTGCGTCATTGTCGGACGTTGCGAGCTTTCACCCTGTAGACCTGAGTGCCTCGGCCACTTTTACGGTTTTGATGCGGTGGTTCGTGCCATGTTGCGCGGACCGCAAGGCGTCAACGCAGTCCAGGATGCACCGTTGACCGTTCGCTGTCTTTAGACGATACTGTGCTTGTTAGTCGGTGAAATTTAGCATTGTCAAACTTCGGATGAATGACATACTTGGGTCCCAGTTTCAGGACGTCAAGCGCCTCTCGTGGAACGACAGGAATTTCGATGGCGGTAATGCCCCCCTTCTCGGCCACCAAGCTTCTGCCTAAAGAAGCCAATGTGACCTGCTCAGCTGCCTTCAACCTACTGCGAAGCGGGAGGGGTGGTGACTCGAGGGACTCCCACTTGCGAAGGTTTCAGACTCTGTGGTCTGAAGATTTACATGATGTGGTTGGTGGTGGCACTTGGTCGCATTTCACAGCCGCTTTAGCTGACGGCTGTGGGGCTCCGTTCGTCGCCGAAATTCGCCACGCGTCTTTTGTCGAGATGAACCATTCCGTCATGCCGACTCTCGATCGGTAGCTTCGATTTGACGGACTCCTGCAGTGCGTGGGATCTGCGTGATTTTAAAGCGAATGGTCGGAGGAGCGTCTCTCTTACGTGCAGTAAATGAGGGCGCGCTTGTGGCTTTTGCCGGGTACAAAGAAGTGTAGCGCTGAACGTCGTGCCAATGCAACATTCCGCACTCCGTCCGCATGAATCTGCGTCGCACGATCTGTTGCACAATCGGCTTCCGCAGAGTGCAACCTGTCGCCCTATTTTGAGCTTTCACTCACTGGAGAGATTGCCCGCTGGCTTAATTCACCGATGAGATTCCGGAGAAAGTGATATTCCCGGAAGTGATCGACCGAGAACAGCGCTCTTTGATTTAACGCTCTGCGGATCCATATCTTTTGTACGGAAATTTGTGGCTAAAATGACTATTTTTTACAAGGAGCGCTTTTCGGAACCACTGAAAACTCTCTTCGCTGCTCGAGACACTCGTTGATGCCTGTAAAATGACTTTCCTTCTTTGCTGCTCCATTAGGAGTTAGCTATGCAACCTTCGTTGCGAGTCTATCTAGATATGCGTAAGTTAACTATCGTTATTCCTTGTACATAATGTAAATAAACTTTTTTCTAAACAGTAAGTTTTACCCGTGTGATTCGGCAAGGATGTCAATTACTGCGTCCATCCTTTTCATCCTGTGTCTCGATCCCCTCGTGCAACAAATCGTCAATGTCGAGACATACGCGGTTTCACATTTCCTGGCTTCGCGGTCACATAAATTTTGACGTCGTACACAGACGACGTTTCTCTTTTTCTGCTTAATACAAGTAATACATTTTTTGTAACACTCTCTTACCTGTCAGGACCCCCTTGACGACGATGGGTAAGCTGCATATGCTTTTCAGCCAAGCCAAATCTTGCCATGTCAGACCCGGATCCAGGAACGTTTGGGCGAGTGACTTGCCGCCTTGTTTGGCATCGTCGTCGTCAAAATTGGCTGCCCTTCTCGCCAACAACAAAAAAAGTGTTTAATGCTCAAACTACAATCAACACCCTAGTTTGCCAGCAATGTTAAATACTTGACACTCATACGCGAAGTCAGTAACGTTGAGGCGGTATGCACAGAATAGACCACGTAAATGGTCTATTTCGTTGGTCTCAAGGTCACTGCTGCCAATTAGCAGCGCTCACTCATTATAAAATTTCATCAACATCCATCCTACCATCAATATTTGATAGTACGATTCCACAACTATCTTTTGTTTTATTGCGGAAACCAGCAGTAGTGACATGGCAAGTTTAGCTGGAGGACCTGAAAGCGTGGCAGACACGTCGGAAATCAATGGTTCGCTTATAGGAAAAGTATAGTATCCATCGAAAAAGAAAAGTATAGGCCAAGCAACTCTAATGTCAACCCCACGGGTGGTTTTGGTAGAGATATATCATTGCGAAAACGTGTGTGTGTCCTTATTGGATGCCGGAGTTATGGAGCACATTTCTTTTTTTTTAAGCAAGGGGACAACAGTTATTTGCCTGCCACTGCTGTGTTCGACACGACTATTCCCAATCGAAGTATTCTCAAATGTGACTAACCCACTTTCTTCATTTGGCCGGTACGCTAAAATCAAACATGACACGACAATATTCGCGCAAAACAAACATCTAACTTGAACTTAAGCGGAACGGCGTGTTGATTACCCGTGTAGGTATTCAGGTTTGCTTGACATTGACGTTCGGCGAGAACGATAAGGTTAAGCCCGGAGCGGATCTTGTGCCTACTCTTTTAGAGCTTAGCGCCGGTAAGTTATTTGTCACAATGCCTGTAGTGAAATAGCTCAGACTTGCTGTTCAACTGCTTTCTTCACGTTATAAATAATAACAACGTCTTGTGAATGGTTCAACACATCCCGAAGACAGTGCTCTCTGACTGTTACCATCCTTCTAGGTCTTTGTCCTTCGTCCAACAATGAGCGCATGCGCAAAATTCAACATGAACACCTATACCAACTCGCTCAGCTTTTCACTTAACCCCTTCAGTAACGAATTATGATCGACTGTCGATAAATGTATGACATTTTCATAATTTTATGCCAAGGTGCTGCAGACTCCATTAAGAGCAAGTCAAGGTGGTAGTATATATGACTCTTCCTGCATTTTATGATGAGTCACCATAATTACAGAGTGATTATAAGTATCTAATTATCGTGCACTCAGTAATGATACGTTTATTCACAAAAAAATAACTGGATCACTAGCGCGAATTACTTGCACAAGTTAATTATTGGTTGCAAGCATTACCAGAAAGAAAAAAAAATATTTCGCAAATTGCTACAGAAACGTCGCACGCCACGCCTGCCGTCAAACACTGTATAGTGCCTTCTCTAAAGCGATCTTCGGTAACGATAGATTTCTCTCGGAAGTAAAATGAAAGTACACGAGGTGATCAATACGTTCAATTTACCGTAAGCTTAGTTTTTGCCGTCTTTTCCTTGCCACAACTGCAAAGAAATGGTAAAAGTAAGTCACGTCCACTAATGTGTACACCGCGACTGAAGGGTTTAATGCGAAATTAGCAATCTGCTGCGACGGAACGTTGTACCTTAGCTTGTCCGAGTACTGCTTGAGGTACTCCCCGAAAGTTCCAGATTTGGTTCCGCCCACAGGTGCATCTAACGTGCAGCACAGAGCTTTATATCCCGCCTGCTGTGCGCGGGCCACCAGCCGTTCGGTAGCCGTCCGGTCCGGGTGAATGAACACCTGTCAGGAAAGCACGCTCTAACAAATGATGCAGCCTGCAGCACTTGTCTGCACCTGTGTGAGAACTTCGTATTCAGACTACACAAAGACATTTGCAGGTGGTATTTTTTTTTTCTTCTCTTTTGCTTTCTCGATGATAATTCCGCTGAAACGACATTCTAGTGGACAGTCGTAAGACGACACGAGTAACAATACCATCGAAACCGGATATATCGAATCTGAAAAGGATCACAAAAAAAGTTCGATATGTAGGTAATTCGATATATAAAATAATAGGTCTTGAGGCAAACGGCGGCTTTACCTATTGGCGCATCCCAGGGCTGCTAAGTTACTGCACGCAACTCGGAAAAAAGAAAGCAAACACAGTTTATTTACCTCCTAAAAATTGCTGGATCACTTTCAACTTCATTGCAAAGTCGAAGTTGATTATTTTCTCTACTCTTGCAGCGGCCATCGCTTGCGGGAAATGAACTCACGAATAGGCACTCGACTCCCACGACGACGTCACGAAAATCGGGAAGAAGGAATGTTGACGTTCGAGGTAGCACGCGGGCTAGCCGAATAGTTCGGCGGGGCTCAACTGACTGCACACACGAAAGCTTACACGGCTCAAAAGACTGCACATTCGCTTCTCCGCCTCCAGGTGCCAGAAGACCTCAATGTGCCCAAAGAAGTGCACTTTGAGGTCTTCAGCGTGGCGCCGCGTTCGATATATCGAATGTGCTGGCGAACGGGCGTTCTATATGTGCTTTCACCAGCCCTATACATTTGCATGGAATTTTCTAGGGGATTTTACAGCTGTTCAATATAGACACTAATTCGTTATATGTGGGTTCGATATATCCGGGTTCGACTGTATTTGATGCAGCCGCGACTCTTTGCATGCGATAGCAAGTTCTAATTTTGATAAAGATTGAAGGAAAGGCGGCGAGGTTCACCAGACTTGTGTACACTAGGCTATCTTGCACATGGACAACGTGGTCGAAAGATTGAATAAGAAAGACAAGAAGCAAGAATTTACACGATTCGCGAGCAATATAGCAGGCGTAATGCGTCCATAGTCGGAAACGCGGGTCCTTTACCGTCAACCCCTTTCAATACACATATGCATCTCTTACGTGGCACGATAACACCCTTTAGCTCCGTCTTTTCCAACGTGCTTGGGTTAATACACCAAAGCTCCCTTTTTACATTGCAGTATAGTGGAATATCATCTACAGTATAAGTTTCTTATAGTTATGTTTTTTCTTTAATATTGAGCACATCTGACCTGAGCCTCACCTGGAACCAAAGCAGGGCGCTAGGTGCGGCGTTTCTGACGTCTTCCAAAGAAGTGGTGCTGAACATGCTGAGAATCATCACCGTTCCAGCAGCTTCCGCGGCTGCACAAGCCGTAATAGAAATTACCACAGAATTGCGTAAACATTAATAAACGGCACATCTGATGAACAACGCAAAGCCTCTCTTTATCTGAATTATATCATTATAGCTTCCTTATTTTTCATTCGTTATTTAAAATTGTGGTGACGAAGGTGAGCGCCTTTACGCTCGAACTTCTGGCTCGTGGAATCGCTTCGTAAGAGTCCATGTAAGAGTGGACTGTCCACATCGGCCGCCGCTGATTGGCTGGAGCTATACCAGCGAGAGGGAGACGGGCTGGGGGCATCTGTCTCCTTTTCATGGCCACTCGCGCCCAGCCAATCAGAACTTCAGCGACAGCCGAACTGGACAGTCTACGAGGTGGACTATTACAGAATATCCCCCTGGCCATAGGAACGTTCGGCACACACGAGAAGGCGCAGCCTCTCCGTTGTTTATCGACGAACTAGGTTTGCTGAACGACGTGCAACGCGCCACTTCCCCGTGGGCGAACATTGACGCGATATACCTTTGGCGGTGGCCTTTTCCCCGTCGGGATGAGCCATCCTGTGAAAAGGCGCGGGCGATATTCCCACCGGCATGCTAGTCCTTGCTCCAAGCAGGGTCATTTTCAGGCTGCGGATGGCCACGCCCCTCAGCAGTCTTGGTAGGAGGCGGAACCTGCGTGCGCGCGCGGGCCATTCCGCTTTGCACGTTTTTGGCCACTCACTGTCTCGTAATGTTCAGCAAGTTCCACATTCACCCCTGTATACGAGTCGTAGGAACGGCGGCTGATGAGCTGAAACGCCAACAAATGTAATCCGTAACGTCAACGGACGGAGCAAACCAGGCTAAGTGCGGATTTTATAATCAATCAAGGAATGTAAGACTAATGTATCCATTATTTTAGGTCCTTTACAGCCATCGCAGCACATTACAGGCATTGCAACCCATTATACTCGCAGTAATGTTTTAGGGGCGAAGCTCCTTAGGGTCGAGCCTTGTCCACCGTCGCGCCATCGCGCCGTTGTAGCCACGCTAGTACTCGCCGCTCCCGCTAGAGGCGCAGCTGTGCTCTCTTTCTCTCTCGTTCCTGATTCGCGCGCTCTCTCTCTCTCGTCCGTAGCTAGGGGCGCTGCGGTGCACAAGGGCGTTCATTCCCGACGCGCTCTCTCTCTCTCTCGTCCGTAGGTAGGGGCGCTGCGGTGCGCAAGGGCGTTCGTTCCCCACGCGCACTCTCTTTCTCTCTCGTTCCCAACGCACGCTCTCTCTCTCATCCGTAGCTAGGGGCGGTTGCACAAGAGCGTTCATTCGCGACGCGTGCTCTCTCTCTCAGAGTGTCTCTCGTCCGTAGCTAGGGGCGCTGCGGTGCACAAGAGCGTTCGTTGCCGACGCGCGCTCTTTCTCTCTAGTCCGTAGCTGTGGTTTACCCGAATGATCCCCCGGTGTTTTGCCCATTCATCATCATTCACGTCGTGGATATGCGTTGATTTGTTTTAAACTCTATCGCAATACTAAACATCGTTACTGGCGCTCTTTGGCCGTTGTAGCCGTTGCGCCAAAATAATAATAAGCTGGCCTCCTTCGTGTTAGGCATGCTGGGAATGATTATGATAGAAAGAGAGAGGAAATTAAGAAATGACACAGAGGTCGCCCTGATGTTAACTCACGTAGAGTGCGCGAGTCAAAGTACAGAAAATGTCTCATTGGACGATGGATGGTGCAGGAAACGGGCACTCGGATTATGCTCTTCAACGCAAGCGTTCTTTTTTTCTTCTTGCTTCCTTTTTTTCCCGGGCATGTGGGGTACGCGCACGTGTTGCATGTATGGATAATTTTCTTCTATTTTTCTTCTCCATTTAATTGCGGGCTCTGTGTTTTCTGGTTTGGCATCTCATGCTTGCAGCTATAGCTTCCATAGTGGTGATTCTCACTGGGTGGGCAGAGTTGATGTTCCTTCCTGTCATTGTGGCACACATTCACGAAACGAAATGACCGCGGAAAAATGAGAAATAAAATGGGCAGCTATAACAAAAATCAGAAGAAAGTAAAAAAAAAACTGTTTGTTGTTGGTTATTGCACTTGTTGCATTTTATTTTTTGAACGCTACAATTAGGCCTAGTGAATATCTGTATTGTAGCATGTGTGCCGCGCTTCCGTTTGCTCAAAGTTCCACATCACGCAACATGCCAAGACCCCAAGAAGTAACATCACCCACTCAACGAACACACAGTGAACTGTGCAAATTGATCACAACTTCGCCCCGCTAACTATCTAAGTATGCGATATGGCATACATACATGATTATGTCTCGACAACTGCGCGCGTGCGTAACCTTGCACATGCATGTTGTTTCTCGACCTCGCATATTTTACAAAACTGCACACTGTGACGCGCTGCGTGTTCGCTCGACATGTATCTCACAAGTTTTCTTTTAGAAACCTCCTAAATGGGAAAAGTCCACCGGCAATGTATTGAAGAAATGCATGACCGCGAATGCGTGAACCTGTCTTCCAGCACTGCAGCCCAACGCAAAAATTGACAGTCACTTAAGTATCCTTACATGATTTGAATGAGAAAGCATTATGACTTCTCTAATTATAATTGATTGCGTCCAGCGCCGAAACGCGGCGGCCCCTTGTAAACATACCGGCGGCGCCACGACGAGCAGCACTCGGATATATTGTACGCCGCGGAAGCGCGTAGCTGACCAAGCACAACCGTCGGTACCAGCAATGCTCGTCGCCGTCGTGAATTCGTCTATTTCATTGGGCGCTTTCGCATTAATGTTTGTTTAAGCGTTCGTCACAGTCGACGCTGCGCCTTGGTTTCGTTCAACTGTCAACGCATCAATACCACGCGCGCGCATGTATGTGGCGCTTTCCTATGAACTCCCATGGTCCTCGCAGCTCCCTAAACAGGACACTTCTACACTTGGTACACTTTAGTGGTCACGCTACGTATCACTTATCGTGCTTGATGCTTCCTAGCTGTTTCTCTGTGCAGTCGCTCTTAGAATAAAATCTTTGCACCGGCAATACTATGTCGCGGTACCTTCACGCATAAGAGGACGAGGTACTTTGTTTCTACAGAGCTACACTTTCGTTAAATGTCTGAATCTCTTCTGAAACCACTTGAAAAGAAAAGCTTGTAAAATGGTGCAGGCATCATTTCTATTTATTCACGTTGGATATATCAACGAAGATTAGCTGCAAATTTTTCGGTACACTCGCGGCATCTATAACCTTGTACAGAGCGAGTTTGAAATTATCAGTAAAATGGAATTGTCATCTGTCAAACTGCAGCACGTTTATTTGCTCAGAGAAACAAAATATGCCATCACAGTGCACAAACAAAAGCACAAAAGACGTGGCATCGGCGGGATGAGTAAGCGGTGAAAAGCTCGTAGAATATAGGAGCTTCCCGTTTCCCTCACAATATACAAGATGGTCCGCCAACCATATTTACGTTCAGTTAACACGCAACACCATTTGTGCATCTCGCTTGCGCGGGTCGATGGCAGTAAATAACTTAAATTTCTGCAGTCGCTTCAACGCACCCGAAGTATGTTCTCGCCTCCTTACCCGGAGTGCACATCAAACGTCATCTGTTATTCAAGCATTTCCTACAGCATTATCTACTGCCGCTCATCACTGACAGCAGGAACCCTCTCGAAGGCCTCCGTTTCTTCAGGTGTCTTCACGATCGCGACATTGCACACGGCGCGCGCAGATAGACACAACGCAAGCGCGCGCTTTTCTTCCGAGAATTAACAAAGATATCAAGAGCGCCCGGCGTCACGTGAACGCGGTAGTCCAATAGGAAAAGAGCAGGCGCGCAATTCAAGGCGAGTAAAGGAAAGAACGGCGGGGCAGGCGAGGCCACGTAGCAGTGGCGCACCGACGGGGGGGGGGGGGGGGGGGGGGGATTCGGGGGTTGTAACCCCCCCCCCCCCTGAGGCCGACTTAACCCCCCCTTTTGTTTAACCCATTTTCTTTCCTTACGCATTTCAGTACTGCAACTAAGATGTAAGACGCGCAATCGTCTGCACACTCGCAAAAAGCGCATTTTTTTGACAATTTCCCGTGAAAAAATCGAAATTAGTGCTGTTTAGATGGTATTGGCAAACTGTCAACCCCCCCCCCCCCCCCCCCCCTGGCAGAGATCCTGGGTGCGCTACTGCCACGTAGACTAGGGTGCCTACATGCAACGCCGTTTTAGGGTGGTGACAGCCTTTGTAAGGGTACTTGCCGCCGCCAGCTAAATTGGCGGGTTAATTATGGGGACAAAAATGGCGAAAGATCAGCCGACAGACCACACTTCCCGCAACCCTTGGTGACGTGAAATTAATTAACTTCTTTTAATAAACTTTGGCCTCAGCAGCCAGAGACAAACGGCGCGTCTACGTTTTAGTTAAACAGATTAGTAAGGACAGTCTTTATTACAGCACACTTCGAAAAGCACCCTTTATATATTATGTACAACTGGAAGGCAACGACAATGTTCACACTCTTGGCGTGAGATAATCCTACCACGAGCAGTGCCTTATAACTTCTTGCTTTATATGTGTCATACGACATGCAATAGAAAAGTAAGTTTGATGTGTTCAAATAAAAGGAAAAGGCAACTAGTATATTAAAGATGTATGCAGGTTTCTTGTGCACACTGGCGGAAAACTAAATTAAATAAATTTAATAGATCACGTGCCAACATGAGTGCATCAGGGCGTGACAAAAAAAAAAAAAAAGGCAGAAAGACTGGGGACAAAAATGGCTTCCCACCAAATTTGGCGGTAAATAGCAGTCAAAATTTTGGTGTTGTCACCACCTTTGCATGTAGGCACCCTAACGTAGACAGAAAGACGCCGCGCCGACCGCCACAGACACGTGTTGTATGACGTACCGCGACGTATCCCACACGGTAGCCAATCGAAGCGCGCTTGCTTTCTTGTTCGCTCGTTTCGTCGCTCTCTCCACTTCTGTGGACGGCGATATTAGCGTTATCTCCATATGACGCCCGCAGCTTGTCGAAATTGACGAGGAGATTGCCGTCAAAATGACGGTTATTTTTCACAGTGTACCTGACGTCATACATTGTCACCTGTCCTTCACAACTCCACCTTAATCCACCTTGCTCTAATTTGTGCCGACCTTAATCCACCTGATTCCACCTTAACCCACTTAAATTCACCTTAATACACCTTAATCCAGGCTGATGATTTACTCAACGATCGCCCGCATGCTTCTCTCGTGCCAAAGTCTCTCCTTGAAACGTCTGGTGCGTGCGTCACGATCCAGTTTCTCGCGTACTCCCCTCGCGACAGCTAGCACTTTGAAACTCCGCGTTAGGCTGCCCTGACTTCGGAATCGGCCTACGTTTTTAGGCCAGGCGATAGAGTTGCAAATTCGGTGAAGTCCGCCTTATAACGCTATCGCATTAAAACAGACGCGCAAGTGACCACGACAAGTGCAAGAGACCTCGTAAAGGCGACCTTGTTTTCTGACACCGTCTGCTCCCGGTCCTCGCCCATGGTGAAGTACACACGAGGTACGGGATCGAGATTGGCCAACGCTGCTCTTTCGACGTCCTCCACTGTCTTCACGTCCTCGGGACCTCTCGTAGTGGGAGTCACGCTGCTGTTCCTGCTCATTTTCGAGCAGATTTCCCGATACAGCTGCAGCACACAACCAGACGCGCACAAACACTTGGTCAAAAAGATTATCTTAAAGCGCCGATATATAGAGGGTAAACAATGAATGAGGTATTCTTAATTTTAAATAACCCTGTATACCATGTGATAACGAAGTGCTTTTTTTCTTCTTCTTCCATAGTCACATCTTTTTAGAGAACACAGCTCATTCCGTGTAAACATATGCCGCTATCAGTTAAGGCATTAATGTCATTTAACAATGCTGGTGTTGATCATTTAGGCAATTTGGTAAATCATCTTGCCGAAGAAAAGCGCGAAAGCCACAATTCACAATGAGGATTAGCTCTTGCGCTGTTCGTGGGTGCCTTTTTTTTTTTTTTCGTGTACAGTCGAACCCCTCTACAACGAACGCTTCTACAGCGGAATGACCTGCACAACGAATAATTGCTTATGTCCCGGCCGAATTCCTACCATTCATATATATTCTGAACGCCTCTTCAACCAAGACCACTATAACGAATCTGCTTGTAGAACGAAGGAATTTAGGCGTCCCCGGCGGCTGATTTAATTTGTTGCTTTACAAAGAGCACCACGCAGAGATGCGGCCAGCTGCCCTCCGCCAGTGCTGCCAAGGTTTGCTCTAGCGGCGCACTTGAGCGCTTCTGTGTGCTGCTCCAGGAACCACTCAAGTCGTACGCCACTATAGTATATAGCATCCCATTAGCGGGTGTGACAGCTGACGAACAGGTCGCGGTTGATGACGATGTGATGACGTATTCGTATTAACTGACGACCGAGGATGTCTTGAAAGTCATTTAAGGTGGAAAGGACGCGAATGTTAGTGAAGGCAACAGTTCCCGTAAACGAACGAAGAATTTTGAAGGCAAGCGAAGCGACAGCGGCACTCGCCGACTTGAAGCTTTGCTGTACGCATATAGCGCCCGCATTTCGCCGCAGAGCATGCTGGGAACTTCGACGCATCGAGGTTGGCAGCAGTCGCACATGCTATGCAAGTGCGTACAAAAAAAAAAAAAAATATTGGCGTCTTGTTTCCCTGTGGAATCATCGCTCAACATTTTTTTGTCCATCGTGCCTAGTGCTCTATTCTGAGCTGTACAGTGCGTGACATTTACAGGGTTTTACAGTACGCGATGTATACAGGGTGTCCCAACTACCATGCACCAAGCTTTAAAAATATGCAAATGCCATGTAGCTGGACAGAGCCAATATAATGTTGCTTGTCGTCGCTTGGAGATACTCAGATTATTTTTTGGATTCCGCCTAATTGTATCATTAGTCTTAATTAATCAATAAACTTCTCAAGTATTATAATTAGATGAAGAGTGTAAATGAGAAAATTACGTAGCAACATGAAAAACTCCAGATACAGCTTTCTGTTGCTTAATACGCACTACATAAAGAAATTGCCGCGCTGCTGGCCGCTCGAGGCCAGCGGCGCATTCGTTAAGCTAATATGATAAGAAACTCCACAAATACTTACCTGAAAACGTACTGTGGCTGGTCTGTCCGGCTTCACTGTCACCTTGAATGTCTCCCCAATGTCGACGCTCTCTGGAGTCGAATCACACTATAGTGCCTAAACCAGCAGTTCAACGACGTAGGCCAGGCGCTTATCGCCGTGTATTTCGCCGTCAGCTGTTTTAATCGTCGAGCGAGCACCACCCGCACGCACATGTGTCAGTTGCGCAACTGAAAATCACACCTGCAGGGACCAGCTCTGTGTGGTACTAAGGTCATCGCATATGTGCGTGAAGTGGCACACGTGCGCGGTTCGAGTTCAACGAACCGGATGTTGCTTGTGTGTGTACCCGGAAACACCGACGCGAGCACTTTACTATACAAAAGTTGACCAAACGGTGATGGCAGCTGCTATATTAGCTGTTAATTAAGCGAGAGGAGGAGGGAACAACTTTATTTTGTCAATTTGGCTTAGTGGGGGGTGGCTACCAGGCGATGTCCTACAGCCACCTCCTGGGCTCTTTTTATGGCCCAAAGTTCAACCTGCAGGCTCAGGTCCCGGAGTATTGCTTATTTCCCGCGCTTCAAGCGAGCAGCCAGGAGATCTGACAGGGGTGGGGGGTTACTGATTACAACGCTATACTCGCAATGGCTGCCTCTTTCATGAAATCAAACCATACGCGGAGGCTCAGTGATATATGGCGTTGTTCTGTTGAGCACAAGGTCGCGGGTTCGATTCGATCGCGTCATTCCGATGGTGATGGAATGCAAGAACGCTCGCGTAACGTGTTTAGAGTGCACGTTAAAGAACCCTAAGTGGTCAAAATGAATCCGGAGCTCCCTGCTCCGCTGTTCCTCATAGCCCACTGTGCAGTGTGGCAACGTTAAACACTTTCTTTTTTAAGATAAATTTTAGTTCCATGCCTGATTCCGAAAGTCGTGGTGTTCTTTTAGTTTTTTTTTTTCTTTTTTCGTCTATCTTGGGCTGGTCATCCATGTAGTGCGTATTCTGAAGGTAAGAAAACGGCGATGATGGATTTCCCGCAGTGTGCAACAAAGACCCCTTGCTAGTCTCAATAAGTTGACTTTCATCGACTAAGGATAACACAAGTATTCAGGCCGAAATCACATTGAATGTCATTGTTTTACGGATGCGAACATGTAGGCGCGTTCCCGCGCACCCCGAAAGAGCACACGAAGCGTGGTCGCAACTGTATGTGAAGTTAAGTCAGTTTTTTAAACAAATAACGAAGCATCCGTGCTCACCAAAGAGACATGCACACGTAGCTTGATTAGGAGCGCACTTAGGCAGCATCAGAACGCATTTTTAATACATTTATCCAGTTTCCCGCACACAGTAAGCTTCTTCCGTTACACAAAACTGATGTCTGTACGCGGGCGCAAATTCACCGTAAAGTGCTTTGTCACCACTCGCAACAGTATACAAGCCGAGTTGCCTGAACTGCTCAGCTCAAAGCCCAGTTCAGGCACGTCAGTCAAGTTATACACCCAAGGGTGGGTAATCCACGTTCATGAAATCCCACTATATATATACAAATAAACTCGAACATAGTCGCAAATTATAGTTCTCCTCGGTATGGCGATACGAAACCACCTGTAGCGTCGCGCTTTACGGTTATTGTCTCTTTTTACACGAAAACGCATGTTGGCCCCTTCGGTACCCTGAAGGGACAGCCAAACGCTTCGCCGAACCGCGACGCGTTCATCGCCAGGTTGCAGGCGAGTCGGCCATACGGCTCGTCGCAGAGGCGGCTGCAGTAGCTCACGTAGAAGGTCTGCGCGCTCGTTAACTTTTCCAGCAACTTGAGCCGCGGCGGCGAGTAGTGGCTCGGTGCCCACGACGAGCTCTTCCTCATGGCATCATGTGCAACGTCGAGGGCTAACAGGTCGCCGAGTAACCGGCGATCCCTGGTTGACGCGGCCAAGTCCAGCCTGCGGGCATGGCCACGCTGTCATGCTTGCATCACTTGAGACCATGCCAAATCACTTTGATAACTTTTGCTCAAGGCAGTAAGTTGCGACTGCGCAAATATCTATTGTTGACGAGCAGCGTGAACATACGCTTGCTGCGCTGGTAACGCGACAGTGTCAAAATAAATGAAAACATGCGTGCGCTTTTTGTGGTTCTTCAGAAATTGCCCCAGTGACGTACCACACTACAAACTGACGCGAATGTGTTTGACATGGCGGCTTCTTCGTACTAATTTTTTACTCTTACTCGCCCTAATTCCTCTTAGAGCCAAGTTTACCGCGTGGTTTTGTCCTTGCTTGTACAGTTCTAAGTTTACATTGGATGTGTTTCCTTATATTACTTAGTATTAGGGGAGCGCGTGACAAGTACTTACGTTATTAACATATTGGCGAGGGCTCGTTGGTTCATCTTCAGAACTATAATCAAGCAGCGCGACTGATACAATGACACACGGAGTTCTGTGGTATTTCTGTCTCTGTGTGTCCTTGTATAGCACTCGCGCTGTTTGAGTACATAGTTCTGAAGTATACTTACGCTTCGCCCACCGGCTAAGCTCTCACTTAGAAAGCTGCAGTATCTCTAATAAATGAAATCATGCAGTAGTGCCTCGGATGAACGACAAGATGACCAACCTGCAAGACGACTGTCCTTGCTTGTCCTGCCGCTGCCACCAGGACGTGTTGCGCCCTACGCTGTCCAAGGACCGGCCGTGCAGGTCAACGGAGCGCACCATCTGTCTGGCCAACTTGAACCCGAGTCCCGCGAAGGTCATGGTACTCGAGCCATGACGCACGTACGTCGGCGGGAACAGAGCAGAGAGGCTGAGCCGAAGCTCGTTGAGCGCGTACAGGTACAGCGCGCTACCCGAATGCCAGCGGTACCTGTCGAAGACCAGAGCGTTTGATCACATTAGGGGATATGGCGAAATTCCGTAAGGAGGCTTTCCCACACAGCTGGCTCACCCTAACCAAGATGGCCGCGTTCGGGCTAGTAGCACTGTTAATCCTGAGACGCGCGTTTTCAAAGCTTGGATAGCGCGAGGAAGGAAAGGTAGCAGGAATGGTGTCAGCATCCCGCATGTTGACACCTTATTTTACGATTCTAACCCGGGGTCCGCCATCATGGTTAGGTCAAATAGGTATGTGGGAAAGCCATGCGTATACGAAATTTCGCCATATCCCCTATTCAATGTTTTCAGTATCTCCAGTCACCACTATGGCAAGGGGACGTGCGTTAGCAGTCAGAAATAAAGAAGGTGCGAACTTGCCCGTGCACTGTGATTTGTGAGCCGAGCTTCTCAGACGTGGAGGTTATTGGGAGAAGCAAGAACACGATCAACCGCGATGGAAATATTAAAGGCCTACCACATTAGGGAAAACGGGAATGTATTTATCAATGACAAGACCGTAGCCTCGTACCGGTCAGACAGCGCTTTTGGTGGAACTAGTGGCATGAAAACAGAAAATCATTATTTGTTTGTTTTCATCGCTGGCTTGCGTGCAGTTCTGCGCATGTCTTCGAATGTCTCGTGCAGTATATATACAGCGGAATCACTTTCAAGTTTTAGGGAATTTTGAAAAAATAGCATCTTGCATATAACATAGTTCTAGTCCTTGAGCTTAATTATTCAGAGAGGTGGACATTACTTGCGCGAGAAATCAAAACACATATTCAACTAATTAACAAAAATGCACTAATTATCTTTTGAATTAATTACTTTGCGGCACATATTGCAATTTACGAATTGTAGCCAGTGAGTTTGCAAGGCGTATGTACTTGGAATTAATTTCCAGAATGACGCAAGTTTGGAGATATATGCGCCATCAAATTTGGCCGTAAAGATGCACTGTTTTTCTACTTACTTTTTAACAGAACGTTCTTTCATCCATTGAAGCACAAAAGTAACTGGAACGTCCATGTATTTCGTTCCACACTTTGGTAAATATCTGGAAACGGGTGTCATCCTGGAAATAAATTTCAAGTGTATACGTCTTGCAAGCTCACCGGCTACAATTCGTAAATTGCTATATGTGCCGTAAAGTAACTGATTAGGAAGTTGATTAGTGAATCTTTGTTAATTGCTTGAATATGTGTTTCGATTTCTCGGGCTAGTAATGTCCGCCTCTTCGAATAATCCTGCTCAAGGACAGAAATTATGGTGTCTGCCATAGGCGATTTGTAAAAATTCCATAAAGCTTAAAGACGATCACCCTGTAGGTGAATTTTGAAGGCCTTATAAAGCAGTTGATGGTGCCTCAAGTCCTGTCTCCTCCGTTTGTGTATGCGTGCCAGTTCGCGCCCCTCTTTAAATAGCAGCGTTCCACCAACTAGCACAACAAGATGCACTTCATCAGTGTTTCAGAGACCGTGGCGTTCTGCTGCACCGGGCCGCCAGGTAACGGGTTCGACTCCTGGCGTTGGGGCCAGCGAACGACGGCGGCACGCTGATGCTGGTAGAGTGCACAAACACCCGCATATGATTGAACTTCTCGTCACATCAAACAAACGAAGATTATTGCGCAAAACTCCACCACCTGTATCTAGTAGTCGGGCTGTGCACGTTTTTGGCACAAAAGCAATCCTGTTGTTCAATTTCGGAGTGCCCACAGAATAGGGGAAAAAAAAAAAAAAACGCGAAGTGGTGACATGCTGACCGGAGGATTTTTTAAAATGAATACTGCAATCCGCCCACTTTGGCCTATATAAGTCTTACCGATTTCTTGTGGTAAAACTTATATAGGCAGTGGGAGGTGTGTAAATGATCGCCTCCGTGAAACCGTAGAAATGTGAGGGACAAGGTGCGAAGGGTTTCTTGATTTGCACTGTACAGGAAGTGTGAATCTAGTGATGATGCTAGTGCGTTTTCCAGTTCCGGCCAAAGCGCAAACTCCGCTGTTAGATCGAGCTGCGAGCCAAGCTATCAAGATTGCACCATCGTCACGAGAAGCAGCTGCCAAGTGACGCGTGAAATTATCGAGACAGAGATACTTGATAGTTTAGGGGATAACTATGTGTCCAAGCCGTCGATTGCTTTAACTTCGAAGGAATTACGATACTTGCGTCCTCACTGATTGTTTTGCTAGCTGCGCTTGCGTGATGTTCGGCCACAAAAATGCCTTTACATATCGCGCTTCGCTGGTCTCAATAGATAGTTGCAAGCTAGCGCTCGTGTGTCTCAGTCTCTTTCACCGTCCTCGTCTGGTTGTACGCTTGAAGTTGTTGTCATGTGTTACCAACACACCCAAGCAGCCACGTTATTGAACATGGATGTTTGCGCCCATGTGAGCGCATGAATTAACAAGTGCAGACGGAAAAGCACGCCTGGTCGGCAAATGCCCGTTTCCCGCTCAAAAGGGGAGCGCGCGCCCGCGAGGTTCAAGAAGGCATAAGAGAGTTTTAGTGTATTCGGTATTCCGGTATACGCACAGGCGTTTGCGTAATTTCACAGTCTGTTGTGTTTCTTTTCACACTGTGCTCTATATGAGCTGACTGCCCTGACGAGGGCGCAAACATTTTTGTGGATTTTGTGGTTGGGCCATATCAGTTCTTCTTGAATATACGCAAGTGAATGTTAGACACGCTAAACTGGTAAAAGCTTGATAGGACAGCATACCTAGACGTCAATAGGCTCTCGTAGTAAGGACTGGGTAAGGCCGCTCTCAGCGACTTCCTGGACTCGATCCAGCCATCGAAGACGGTCTTTTTCGTGCCGGAAAAGTTGACGTAAAGCGTGTCGAACGCAGAGCCGCCCTGCGGGTAAGGCTCGGGCGGCCACAGTTGATGGCGCCGCGTGAGAGAACCCGCCTTCTCCACCGCTTCCAGCTTCGTCGCATTCGATATCACCGACGACGCCAACACCGCTTGCGTAAGTGCCGCCGACGTCTCCCTCAGCACCGCAGTCACCTTCTGCCTCTCCGTGACGTCGAACGCATCCATAAACACAGGCTGTGCCTGCGCGATGCCAAACGACTCTTGGACCGAGACGAAGCACAGTGTATCAGCCGCGAGGCATCCTGCGGTGCCCGGTGACGACGGGTTATCGAAGTCGGCGTTCACGGTCCAGACATACGCATACGCGAACGTCCATCCAACGACGTTCAGCAGCCTCGGAGCAGGAAGAGACCCGACCAAGCGACCGAGTCGACCGAATCGCTTCTTGTTCAGAATATAAAGTCTTGTAGAGTTGGAGACGTCGCCGATGACGTTGTTCAGATGCTTGTTCAGTAGACCCGACCAGTCGGCCTTCGAGAGGACGTCTCCGAAGACCTCCGTGATATTACTCAGCGGTATCACGATGTCGAAGTCGTCGTCGTCATTGTCGTCTTCTCTGCTAAGTAGTACTCCCTGGAAGGCTGCGTCGTCTACGCGCAACTCTTTCACGGCCACGTCGTCCGGAGCCACCTTGCCGTCTGTGAGGTACCGGGATAGGCTGCGGACGACGTCCGCGTACACCTCGTCATCGTACACCGCCAGCTGTTCCATTCGAAGTGCGGGAATGTCACCAGGTTCCCCGAAGACGACCGCAGGAACTCCGTCGAGGGTCGCTGTGTGGGACGCGACGACGCTGAACCAGAGGCAGACCCTCCAATTGACAGCCAAGTCCAGGAGGATGTCCAACACGTTGGCGGCGGTCGCGTTCTTTCCAGATGTTGAGGCAGGGAGCGGCCAAGTGATGCCCCTGTCACGCATGAACGCTGCGAAACTGTCCGCAGCTGAGTGACGGCTTGATTCCACGCAGTTGGTCACGGCAGCGAAAGCTTTGGTTGCCGCGACAGAACTGTGATTTGCTGCCCGGAAGGTCTGTATATGAAAAAAAAAAAAAAGGGATTGCAGATCGAACGCACATTTCGGAATCTATGTGAAGCAATGTTTTCTTGGGGCGTTTAATTCAACTCCTTCCTATAAAAATTTTCATCTTCTGCAACACCTTTTGCAGCCTATATATAGCGGTTACCTGCCTGCCCGGTAAATCAGGAAGGCGAGAAAAACCTCACCTACGTGACCCGCGTGATCCACGCGACTGTGGATTATATATACACTGTCTCTGGGGTAGGCTCGCTTTTCATCAAGCCATCTCCCAGATCAGCCCAGTTTACTATTGCACTATCTCCAGGACCGGCGCACCCTAGTATGCCAAAAGCCGACCGAGCAGACGCGCCAAGCTCTAGTAAAGAAGGCATACGAAACTTAGCGTTAATAAAGGAATCGTACGCTTGAAGGTGTATCTTCGTTGCAGTGAGGATATTTAGATACCTTTGCTATTTCACTTCGTAACCACGCAGCACATCTGTAGGAGCAGTGTAGATGAGGCTACATATAAGCTGATTTGTGATGTACGCTTGTGGCTGTCCTGTGTGCGGTTATTCGCCAAGAGGGTTTGCCAAGAGTGCCGGGTGGTTCGCCTAGAAAGCTTCGCTTTAAATAAAGAAGGAATTTCGCACTGAGAGGCTCCAAGCAGCCACATCGACATACGCATGGCTTAGATATCGTTGTGTCCAGACGTGCACATCTGTGCATTACACAGGTACAGCTGCCACAGTGCTTTTAGTGTAAGGCGTAGGTGGTGGCACTTATATGAATATCGCGAGTAACAATATCCTGGCCACTGAGCGTACCCATTCAAACAGTTGTGTGGGTCGGTCACTCTTCGTATTTCTTACCTAAAGTGGTGCACTAATTTACCATTGAAAAACCGTGGCCTTGATTCTTTGCGTACAGTTTTGCTGAACGTTTTTCACGTCAGGGCTGAATGACGGCTATTTCTTGCACATTACCGAGTAGGCAGTGTAATGCAAACTGCGACTAACGTTGCCTATATCAAGATGAAACATTCTCGACTGTTTAGAGCTCTCGAGCTCCATAAAATCGTCCCATGTCCCAGATTTGCCCCGTAGCGGCGAGGACCGTTTGTTTTACACTAAAAGACAAGCGCGCTAAGGATGCATTTCGAACGATTTGAGTTGCAACTACTAAAATGGCCTGACGCTTCACATATAGCCTATGTTTCTTTATGTACTTTGACACGTTTCCGTGGCGCGGATTGAACGATATAGTCAGTCTGAACTCGAGGTCGCGAGTTTGAGTCGAGACCACCACAGCCACATTCCGATGCGGCCATAACGCGTAAAGGCTCGCGAAGTGAGATACGGGCCCACGTTCAAGAGTACCAGAAGGGGAAATTTCATCTAGTTGCATCACACCGAAAAGCACATAACGACGTCTCTCAAAGGTGCTGCTTTACGATGTTAAGAGCAGCCAAACGTAATTCGTATCACCTATACGACATCATGATTTATCCTATGACCATCAACAATCTTGAATAAGCTCAACAAGTTTAACCTCATACGATCACCCATTGGCATAACGCAGGCAAAGACGGAAACGTCCCATAAGCTCTGCAAGCTGCTAGTAATATTTGAGAAGACCGACCAACTATTCAACTATCTTGGAGCAACACACATTGTGGATCCAGCACAACCACAGTATGCAGACTACAAAAGCACAGAGCCAGGAAATGAGGGTCTCGTCGGCCCGATCCCACTGGCAGAATTACAGCGTGCCTTAGCAGAAGCAAAGCCGAATAAAGCTCCAGGACCAGACAAGATTCGCGACCAGCGACACAGCTTCGCGACCTTAACAGAAGCCGACCATGCATACAAGTACTTCAGCAAATGAACAATGTATGGGACACGGGCAGCTTGCCAGAAGAATGGAAGACGGCCAGCATCATTTTCATTCCGAAGCCTGCCAATCCCCAAGCCATCATCGTCCAATATTGCTAACATCATGCTGATGCATGGAGCGCATCGTGCTAAAACAATCTTCTTAGTCCAGTGATCTCGCCTACACTCTTTAATCTTGCCATGTGCGTGGTTCATAGAGCGCTACGAGACATCCCCGACATCAAATATGCTATCTACGCAGATGACATCATCATCTGGATCAAGAGCAGCTCGCCACGACACACCCAAGAAACTCCCCAACAGGCAATGAACAGGGTTCATGAAGCTGCTCAGACCATTGGCCTTAAATGTGCCCCGACAAAATTTGGAGTTGCTACTGGTACACTCCAAAAGATGGCAACCGCCCACCATATACAAATCGTAAACGAAGGCGTACCGATTGCCCAGCCCAAACTGTATTAAAATACTCGGTCTCCATATCCGGAAAGATGGAGGTCCGGCTACGACGGTGCAGCACTTGCTCAGGTAAGAATAACAGCTGCTGCACATGATGCGCACCAATATGGTGAAGGAGGGTGATATGCTACAACTGCGAAACGCAAAAATTACGTGGCGCCTGTGCTATCACATGCCCTATATCAATCTTCGCCAGCAAGATATCAATAGCTTTGATGCTCTCATCCGGAAGGAGACAAAGCTGGCCATCGGCATTCTGTTTAGTGCCAGCACTAAGCTCCTCCTTGACATGGGTTCCCATAACACGGTGGTGGAACTAGTCAGCATTCGTCGCCGTCGCTGAGAACTCCGTTCGCAGCACCTATGTCAAGGCACACATCATCCACAGCGTCGGTTATCACCCACGAGTTTCGTCTATTGTGGACACGCGCCCAATACCCCACTGCCCAAGCTCCACTGCCACGCCACATGAATACCGAACGAGACAAGGAGAGGTGACGCCAGCGGGTTGCCTACTTCATGAGGTATACGGCAAGACACCCTCACGACATCTACTTCTACGCTGATGCTAGGGTTGGGTTACAGGGCTCCACTATAGCAGTCGTGAATAACCTCCAAACCGGCACTGCCAGAGACAGATCCGACCTTAGCAGAGCTGACAGCCATCGCAATCGCGATCAAACGTATGCCCCCTAGCAACTCAGCCTACCGAGAAATCATATTTATCGACTCAATGGCGGCTTGCAGGAAACTGTTGCACAAAGATGTCCCGGCCCTCATCTCCACAATTATGCAAAAACATCTAAAGGGTCCTTTAGAAATCATCTGGATACCTGGTCATGACGGGATGCCGGGAAATGAAAACTAATCAGCTCGCCTGCGAGACTTTGATAAGGCGCCCGACATTCCGCGACCAGCCCAGACGACAAGATGGGTTCCCCATGCTTCTGCGGCCTTATCAAGAGGCAATTACTCAAGTTCCCCAAGATCTGCAAAGCGCTCACCCGTGAACAGGATATACTTATTCGTCAGGCCCACACTGAAACACTCCCTATACGCCAGCGCGAATGCACCTCCTCCGCGGGCTCTTACCTGAGGATGTCCCACTGTGCCGATACTCGAACGCCCGAAAACATCCCATATCCTCTGATGCTGTGGACCACCCTACCTACCCTGCCTGCCCTACAAACCTCTCCCCTAAACCCCATGCCGAGTTGCGGACAAAAACCACAAGCGCCGACGACCAACAGTACCTTGCGGCGTTCAATCGGTGCTTTACTGAAGAGTGCTGCAAGCGAGGCTCTGGGCTGAGGCCTTTTCACTATACACACACCCAACGTGAAAATAAAGCTTTCTCTCTCTCTCTCTCGGCAAGCTTCATTAGACATGGTATGTCGTTAAACACTGTCTCTTATCGTCTCCCACCTATCGAGTCGAAATTTACCTATTGAACGGTTACACTCGTCAGCCAATCCCTTTAAACAAGCAATGGCTTCAAAACATTTGACAGAAGTAAGCAAGTGTTACACCTTTGTAAAACGTGAAGGCGAAAGCCCGCCAGCTGGGGAAGAAGACAACGACGATGAACACGCGAGCAGTGGCACGAGCGCGTCTCTGTGACCACGTGTCGTGTGCAGTCAGGCACGCACTAGGCACACCTTTAGTAGGCCACGACAGTGGAGTATATAGCCGTGGCCTCAAGGTAGCGTGCTCGTCTCGCACTGCGCATGCCCGGGTTCAGTTCCCACCCAGACCGAAATTTACCAAATTTCATATTCAATAATTTACTTTGTTTACAGGAACCTCCCTGAGAAATGTAACGTCAATCCGAGCATTTTAGACGTGTTTTACTCTTTGCGGCGTCGGCCATTTTTTGTCACGACAGTTTCGCGAAGGTCACCGCCAAGGGCTTCGCCAACGTAGACACCTAAGGCTTTTTTGCCTTAAAAATATGATGAACTAACCCCGGTTTCTATCCAAGAGTGTGTCTAGCGTGCTTTGGGAGTTGGTTATTTGTGGCACTATGTCGAGCACTATGAGTTAATATGGTGGCGCTCCCCCTCGGTTCGGCAGTCACAAGAAATAGCGGTTAGTTCCCAAAGAATACGAAACGGGTTAAAACTGCACTAGGCATTGTATAACCTGTCGCACTCTTAATGCAGGGCGCCACGCGGGGCTTACCTCAGCATTGCCGAGCGTGTGCATTACTTCACTGTAGGCGCGTGCCAGCGGGCTGCCTCTCCCAGAGTGGGCGTAGTCTCTGCGGCCCGCGTCGTCGATACTGCCCCCGCATACGTGCGCGTGGAAGTCCACGCAGGGATTAGCGGACTCGTTCAAGTTGGCCAGTATGGACCTAGCATGCGCGATGCAGTCCTCGGTGTCGCACACGGATCGGTTAGATGACTGCGCGGGCAAGTACACTCGACGCACGATGAGCAGGGACAGGAACGTCAGCGCCAGGAATAAGCCGATTAGACCGGTGAGCACCATGACCCTCGGCGCAGGTCGGTTCTCCAGGAGATGGTCTTTCTTTTTCCGGCCCAACTGGGTGGGACACAACAGATAGGCGCTTGCTGAACAAAAATGTCACAATTTCGCCCTAAGGGCGAAGCAATGAATGCGATAGCAACACAGCAATGTCATACGAAGTAAGGTGAGCGGCTTTGGTAGCAATATGAATTGTAGTAAACATGAGCTGATTAAGTAAGCAGGTGTGCTGCGGCGTAAGTAGACCGACATGAAGAGAGACTCGATGACCACGAGAAGGCGCGTGTGAAACGGTGGTGTTGATGAGAAGCGCTGCCCGTGGGCAGCGCGTGCGAAGGACACACCTGTAGCGCTGCACTGCCGATCCGGGCAAGCATTGCATGTGTAGCGTGCGTTGGAAAATGTGGCCCGACTATTACTAACTGTGGTGTGAGCGCGCACAAACAAACATGAATAGATCACACTGAATGACTGCAGACAACGACTGTCAAAACGCTGGCAGCAAGCGCGTACGCCGCAGCGGGCGAAGGCACGTGCGGTCTATCGCTGCAACGGAAACTGAGCGGCGAATGCACAGCGCATACAAAGGTCAGAGCCGTGCGGAGATGAGAGACGGTGCGGGTGAGCGACGAGCGCGGTTGTTGGCAGAGTAGAAGTGCCCCCCGCTCCCTCCGGCGCTGGCTGGCTTCCCGCTTCCTTGCTTGCGCGTGGGCGCACGCTTCCGCTCGGGCATACGGCGCGCGGCGAAGATTTTATCTATACGGAACCTCACGGCGACGGCAGAAATCCGGTTGAAGTGTCCATATAATTGCTATCGCTATAAAATTTGGTTTAAGAGTGGAATGCGATAGCATTCAAAGATACCTGACTGCTTCTCACGCTTATCGTGTGTTAAAATTATCGCAGCTTCGCTCAAACTTCAGACCAGTGACAGCTTGCTTGACATTAGAAGCTCGCCGACCAGAGAAGAGAGAAATAAATAAAAGTCTGCGGAACGCTGCACTCGGTAATTTCAGTTTACTTGAAGGTAAGCATTTTTATTATAACCCCATAAAAACTTGACTTTCGAGTGCAGTGTTGTGACTGTTATTCCAGTCACTGGTGTTCTGTGAGCTAATCAAGTGAAAAATGAATCAGTACCCACAAGCGTAAATGTCAAATCTTCCATGTAATAGTTCATACTGTCGGTATTATTGGATTGCGTCAAACAGCTTAATATTTTGTCCTCAGTGAGAATTCCCGACGTTCTAGCTAAACGGCAAAGCGCTCTGCTGCACGCCAGGTTGAGAGTCTAATAGGTGTTTCAGCGAACACTTTCAAAATTTATTTGAGGTTGCCTGTGGCAGATAGCCCAATTCTAGTTAATGAGCTGGTCTACTCGAAGAGGCGGACATTACTTGCACAAAAAATTGAAATGCATAATCGACTAATCAACAAAAATTCACAAATTAAGTTTTTAATTAATTACCTGGTGGCCCATATTGCAATTTACAAATCGTAGCCGTGGAGTTCATAACACGGATCCACTCGGAATTAATTCTCAGGATGACAACAGTTTCGAGATATTCATTCCCGAACTTTGCGGAGAAATGCATTGACGTTCCAGTTAAGTTCGTGATTCAATGCATAAAGCGACATTTTGTTAAGAACTTAACTGAACAACTTAACTTAGTGAATTTTTGTTAATTATTCGATTATGCATTTCAATTTCTTGAGCCTCTTCGTCCGCCTCTTCGAGTAGACCAGCTCATGAACTATAATTGTGCTATCTGCCACAGGGAACCTTTATGAATTTTTGAAAGTGTTCGCTGAAACACCCTGTATATATTGCAGTGGGATTCAGACGTCGGCTTACTTAGTTTATATGTGCAAGCAGGAATGCCGCCATGCCGACAGGAGGAACCGCTACCCCGCACCTCAACCAAATATGTGACGGAGGGAAGAAGCAAGACGGGAAAATATATTTACAATATTTACACGATTGACAATGATTGACACAACCAGTCAGTTACTAAAGCGTCATCCTCTTCAGCCCTCAAGCTCGTGCTCCGCTTCCTCGATATTGTGCAGAGCAGTGTAACATTATATATATATATATATATATATATATATATATATATATATATATATATATATAGGCCAACACACGATCGCTACACTAACTGAATTTTTCATTAGGAAATCAACCTAATAGTTTCCTAATAAAATTCCTAATGCAAGTTCAGTTTCGTTCGATTTCCTAAAATTCCATTTCCTAGTAAAAATTCACTTGTGAGTGTAGCGATCATGTGTGTGCCTCCTCTATAGTGCTCCATATTTTACGCTTCAATTCATAATTGTCAAGTTATACCAGCTCGCCAAGTTTTCTATTTTGCCGAAATGAAGAACTTTAAACGACTGCCGCACTAGACTAGTATGGTTTATTGCACCTTTAATGAGACATTGGTCTGACTGATAAGGAGCCGCATCTAGCTCGGCGACATGTATTGTCAATCCTAAAGGAATCCAAGATAATTTCGCTATCTGACTGGCATAAGATACTCACGCTAGCGCGGCATGAACCTGAATGAGTTCTAACGACGGAACGGCCTGGTGGCATGGTGGGGACTATGTTTCCCAACGAAATGTTCATGTCTATGGAGGCACGCCCTCTCATTGGCTCGCGAGGGTCCAGATCCGGCTCGTCGGAGATCTCTATGGAGGCCCCTGAAGCGTCCTTCAGTTTGGCAGGCGTGTTCGCCTGTGAGTGTTGAATGATGAAGCCCTGCGTACAGAGGCATTCTTGACGAAGGAGCACGTCTACGAGAAGTTTTTAGCAAAAACAAAGTAACTGTTCCACAGACACTTAAGAGAAACACTGATTAAAGATATCGGGTGTTTCAGCGAACACTTTCAAAAATTTTAAAAGGTTGCTTGAGGCAGATAGCACAATTTTAGTTCATGAGCTGGTCTACTAGAAGAGAGGGACATTACTTGCAAAAAAAAAATACAATGCATAATCGACTACTTAACAACATTCACTATTTCAGTTTTTCACTAATTACCTTATGGCCCATGTTGCAATTTACGAATTATAGCCGTGGGGTTTCGCAAGGCGGATCCACTTGGAACGAATTCTCAGGATGACTTCAGTTGCGAGATATTAATTCCCGAACTTTGTGGAGAAATGCATTGGCGTCTCCATAGGCGCCGACTACGGGGGCTCCGGGTCTCGAGCCCCCTCCGGAGTTTTCCCGGGGGAGGGGGGAGAGCCCCCCCGGCGATCCGTAGCCCAGCCCCCCCCCCCCCCCCCCCCCTAAGGTTGCATAACACGACGTTTTGTTAAGAAAGTAACCGGAACGACAATATATTTCTCCGCAAAGTTCTAGAATTGTTATCTCGAAATTACATCGATGTTATTCGATGTGTTCACGGCGAAATGCGGCCACGGCGGCCGCATTTCGATGGGGGCGAAATGCGAAAACACCCGTGTACTTAGATTTAGGTGCACGTTAAAGAACCCCAGGTGGTCCAAATTTCCGGAGTCCCCCGCTACGGCATGCCTCATAATCAGATTGTGGTTTTGGCACGTAAAACCCCATAATTTAATTTTTATTCAGTCTTCGCTGATATACACTTTACACTGTTCCACTCCTCTCTCTCTCTCTCTCTCTCTCTCTCTCACACACACACATACGCACACGCCCGCCCGCCCGCCCGCACGCACGCACGCACGCACGCACGCACGCACGCACACGCACACACACACACACACACACACACACACACACACACACACACACACACACACACACACACACACACGCACGCACGCACGCACGCACTAAATTAATAATGCCAGTAGTGTTTTTTTTTCTCTTCGGATTGGCATCGGTTGACCAAGGAACAGGAAAAAGAAAAGAAAAAAAGAAGGAAACGTAGAGCTGTCACTATATAAGTTATACTCACGTCAGACTCGCTGGAAGCCGAAGCACTCCGCATGGGAAAGCGTGTTGCTGGCTTGGTAGCGACTATCCGTCCCAGAGACACTAATCGGTCCAAAGAGGCCCGCCGTCTCATCGGCTCGCGCGGATCGACGTGGGGCTCCAGGGAACCGCTTTCAATTCCAAAACGTGCTTCGTCCATGGCGGCCATGATGTCGTGATACTGCAGCTGCGGTAGTGACGCGTCGGATTCGAGCATATAAGCACAGCATAAAGGACAGGAGCATGGTCGTGCGGATCAGAAAGCGAAAAGGTTGTAGATAATATCCTACTTGAGATCAACGAAAAAGAAGTAAAAGAAGCGTAGCTGGACAGTTCATGCAATGCGTAGAACAGATAACCAGTGGTTTATAAGAGTAAAAGGACTTGTGCCAAGTAAAGCGAACTCGAGGACGGTAGAAGATTGCGTGGAGTCGGAAGACGCATGTCATAGGTAAATGGCTATCGCTGGGAGAGGCCTTTGTCCTGCAGTGAACATAAGACAGAATGATGATGAGAATTCTTGTAATGATGATGATAGTACTCTCCCTCCCCATTCCTATCTAACGCTGCAATCTAACGCTGCAGCAATGGAACCAGATTCGTCCTAGAGCGGTAACACTCCCTCCTCCCAATCCCCTGTTATTTTCTTTTTTCTAGGGATAGGTGAATGTTAGAGTTCTTCTGTATGAATTATCACCCAACAGGGCATTCATATTTACTAAGATTCTTCGCTTCCACTCTGTTCCTACGGACCATGCATGCTGTGTTCGGGAATACCTCCCTATACCAAGGTCTTTCTAGAATATTCCTTTTTTAGGTGATTGATATTGCTTTTTTCGGTGAATATTCCTTTTTTCGGTGACCTGACACTCGCAAGTTTTCTAGGCAGTGACATTGCAATCTGAGATAACCTTGGAGGCACCATAGGCCAGTACGGGCGATTTAACTGGCAACTTGAAGCAGCGCCTGGCAGCAAATACAAATATGTCGACAAATTCTACACTATTCGCATCTTTCTCCCAATGCTCCCAATTGGGCAACTTCCACAGAAGCCATTACATAGGCTTTTGACCCACCGGGCTGGATCATGCTGCGTCAAAAATAGTATAGATTGTTGACAGTGGAGTTTTCAAACAGCTGGAACTCATTGCTCTTGTTCACATTGATAAGGAGTTGTTTTGGTTCCATTCACATGACGAAGGCTGCTTGTCAACGCTGGTAAAGAACTCTTGCTAAGCACCAGGCGCCAGGACAAGCCACTCTAGCTCACGATTTCGGAATACTTACTCCGCCGTCGCTAATACCAGAAGCGGTGTCGCCCGGACATGGTGCTGGCGCTATGGTGTGTACCACTTCGCCCATGGACACCCGCCGGTCGATGATGGCCCGGTCCGGCAGGGGCTCGCGGGGGTCTTGTTCGTCGTCGACAGTGTCTTTGACGCATTCTGTCGAGCCCTTCTGTTGTGTCAAGGCATCCATCAGCGACTACGATGGATCGAGACAAGATTGGTACGTACGAGCATTTAAGACTGATGGCACATCTTTTGAGGTGCTCTTCGACTTGACAAAAAGAAAATTGCCGATAAATGCGCTTCCATAGGTTCCGTCTTTGTCAATAGACATTCTGGGCACACAGCTGTAGATACAGCTTCACCGCTTCAGCCACTTTCTAGATTTTTGGTACACGCTACAGCTAAGCTGAGCAGCGCGTGCACAATGCGAAGCTTAGCTAGCCCACCCACGAGCATGGCAGGTGGTTATGTACATAGAGATAGTATCAGAGATATGCTAAAGTGAGTCAAGACTAGAAAAATTAAAGGTGTCTGACAGTCTGAATACAAGAGTAAACGAAGCGCCCACGTGAGCATTATTACAATAGTTGTGAGCCCCGAAAAAAGTCTGATCATGTATGGTTCTTTATAGCATGCACCTAAATCCAAGCACGTAATTCTTTTGCCCTACACATTCATCGGCATGCATCCAAGCAATGATCGAGTTTTGAACCAGTAACGTTGTACTGCATGAGCAACAGAACAGCGAAACTGCAGCTGCCGCGAGAGTCAAGGTTGAACGGTCAGGAACTGATAACACACGACATACAGGATTTGCAAATGGTTCGCGTAGGTGTGTCGAGTATTATGCAGATTGGTCAATAAGTGATGAATTGGGGCAACTGCGTCAGACATATATGCTCAACGCGCCCTGAAGAGTGGGTCCACCTATCAATCAATCAATCAATCAATCAATAAAGCAATCAATCAATTTTATGACGCCGAATAAAGAACAAACAGGCATATTGGAGCATTGTGGTTTCCTTTCCTGATACATTTTAGCCTATTTCATCCCTTTTCATCCATAATCCTGCCCGTTAGACTTCAGCCTTAGGCTAGGAATGTTAGTCATAATGCCACGTGTATTAACTATGCTGTGTCCTCACCTTGTCGGCCACATAGGACTCTCCGCCCATTACACACTCGGACTGTTCCTGAGGACCTGGCTGCTGACTCAGTGTAATCGGTTTCTCTGGCTCACCAGGTACTTGAGCAGGCTGACACGCCGAGGCCTCCTTGGTCGCGGACGATCGCTTTCTCGACAAGTCCATCGATGGGTCAATCGATCCTTTGAGGCTCACAGTGGATGGGTTGCCAGCGTAACTGGTCTGCTCGAGATCTGTGCTGCCTCTCTTCCTGCTTTCATCCATCCGAACGTCCGTACTATTGAAGAAAGCCGATCACTGGAAGTGCTCCCTGTCGTGATTGATGGAATGAAAGCTTTTATTTTTGCTTGGAATAAAATTACCAGGTAGGGCCTCAGGGCCTAGGCGTTAAGCGTATTTGTTCAAAAGAATACCAAAAATTCATGAAATAAACCTGACTCTTCTTCCATGTGTGCGGGCGTTAGCGGACTTCGTGGTCTGAATAGCGGACCACCAGAGAAAGGACTGCTGTCATCGGGAGACCAATGGACAGTAAAGAAAAATGTTTAATATGCGATTTATTTCAAGGCTACAAATAGGGCGCTTGTGGCGCCCTCAGGAAGATGGCAGCACAATCGGATCGCCGCCAGTCTACCCCACTGCGCTATGCCACCAACAGGCTGGAGTCATTGTCTCCCTATAGTTCGGACACATCTGCGTCGCGTACATGCACTCAGTCTCTGGTGCTCGCTTAGGCTAGAACGGCGAAAAAATTTCAGGCACAAACCATCTCAGTATGACTGTCCGTTAACGCATTGAAGCATATGTATAGCGACACACCGTATTGTCGCCACCGGGACGCGTCAGGCATGTACTTCAGCTGGGCTCCTCTCTAGCGCTTCCCTCCGGGCATGCTACGCCATCTAGTAGTGCAGCCGCGAAGTCACGCGTGGCACATGTCCGAATATATGTACAGATAACATTGTCTGAATATATATATATATGACACGGGTCCCATGGTTGGTTTCGAGTCCGATTCCTCCAGCAAAGCTGTCAGATGCTGTACCCGTTAGTCCATGAAGTGCCCAGGAACAAACGTTGGCGTGAAAGAGGTGAGATACGAGCGGATGTACCGCAAACTGCGTGAAGTTCCCAAAGAATGTTCATAGCATTGATAAGATGAATCGAAGTGATTCCGCATTGAATGAGTGAGATCATTCTCAGCTTAGCGAAAGCTGATGCTATCATGTTCCGCGCAAACATGTGTCGTGTCTTCAAAAAAAAAAAAAAAAAAAAAAAAAAAAAAAAAAAAAAAAAAACAAGACAGCAGTGTAGATTAGCGGAACCGTTGGCCGAGCAAGATCGTTCAGCAAAGCGGGCTTTGCCACTTACCTGGCTGTGTGGCACAGCGTCCACCTCAGGTGTCGTTCTTGTCGATGTCGTTTCTGTGTACGATCGCTGCACTGATAAATTGGTCTTACTAGATTCAACTGACTAGGTTCATAAACGAGAAATCTGGACCTCAAGGCACGAGCTGATCCACTTCTTCTGCTTCTTCGTACACATGACTGTGGGTATGCGCCACAGCCACTCAGAATTACAATATGCCACCTATGTCCTGCGGCAATTGGTGGATTATGTGCACGCGACGCGTATATTGATTGATTTATTCCCTTTATTCTGATAAGCATGGTTCGAAGGCGAGGTTATTTGAAAGGAGGGGAGGGGCGAAGGAAAAATGGAATCACACGGCGTTTACTGTACATAATCTGAAGCACAGCGGTTTCAGTCTGTGATGACACGCTAGCATGAATCCACAGAAGACGGGAAACATATGCCCAGATCATCCGTCCGTGGCGTGGTACGTGGGGTACGCTTTCTCGCTTTCTATTTCTTCCAGTCCCACCTGGCCACAACAGCCGGGAGAGCCCGGTCTAGATGACACAATGGAACAAAACACGGAGAATAACGCAATCCTGCACGCACGACGCCTTTGACACGGTACGAAACCTACAGAGCAAGACGTGTGAGGCTGTGAGCGCACACATCCATGGCAAAGCCGCCACAAAGAATAAAGAACCATTGAGAACATGGCTGCTACAGTAAAAAAGTACCACGTGACTTCCTCCACACTTTTCTACTAGCGCGCGGAGGGGTAGGGCCTCTCCTCAGTTTTAACGCGACAGCGTTATTGACCCCGTGTCGCAGAAAATCCGGCTTCGGCGTTAAGCATCGGCGTCTGGCGGAAATAATCATGCCGAACCAATATACAAGTTTAACTGTATTACAGTTAAACCTGGATATAACGAAATTGACAAATTCCCGAAAAACTTCGTAATAAAGAGGATTTCGACATATGCAGGTTCGGCACGAAAATTCGAAAAAGAAACGCTTACAGTATTTACTCGATTCTAACACGCCCTCGATTGTAACGCGCACCCGTTTACCGTTTTCGTCAAAGCACTCAGCCTTGGAATGTCACACCAGGTACTGAATGCGCGGACGCGTGTCGTTTTGCACATGCGCGAGGCGTCGGAAACGAAGAGCGAGCGACACGATGGCATCGTAGCGTCGTATAGTGTCACCTAGTGTCAGGTTAGTGAAGTGAAGCACAGAGATTTGCGCAGTAACCAGAGTGGCGCTGCCAGCGCGTTGAAAAAAAAAAACGTTTTTTTTTTCTTCGGCAACATCAACTGGAAAAGGAGAGCGCCGGCTTGGCGGGCTAGGTCAGCTGCAGCAAGCGGCGGAATCAGGTTTGAATGAAGGGAGGGGGAAAATTCACGCCCACGGCGGCGGCAAGATCGCCGGTCGAGGGATGCAGGCCCGCCTCGCGCACGCTCGCACGCACGCATGCGTGCGCTCGCTCTCGCCTCGCAGTCGCCGTGAATTCGAGCGCGCCAAGCGCGCGCCGCCGCTTCGCATTCCGTCGCGGCGGAGAAGATGCTTCCCTTTGCTGCTCGCGCAAAAATGACAAAATTTGGGGCGAAATCTCTAGGTTGTGGGCAGGGAAAATTTGTTATTTCGAGGGGGTTTCCCGCCGCCACTTCGTTACGTAGAGGTCTCAAATACATGTACTTCTATGGAGTAACGGCGGGGAATATAAAAACTTCGTTATGTCCAGGAATTCGTTATATGGAGGTTCGTTATAAGCAGGTTTAACTGTATCTCCAATTGTAATGGAAGGCACACACGATATGCAGGCAAAATCAATGTGACGTGCAGTTACATAGAATGAAAAGGGCATATTGCTAGTAAAGCCTCTTTGAACAAAGCGCTAAAGCTGGAACAAATGAACACAGCTCATGACTCGTGAGCAACATGTGAACAAATGAGGCACATAGCGGGGAGCAGGAAGGCTCTGTAGCATTCACAGATACGAGAAAGTTTGTGACCATGATACGCGCACCTGGAAAAGGACTTGCATGTACTGTTCAGCTTACTGAAGTGCTACAGTTCCACTAAAATGGCATTCTAAAACGAGATTGAAAGTACCCACTGTGGTGGTTTGGTCTCTTAGGTGTATTTCGGCCGAGAGTATGGTCGTGGTGCTAACATCGGACAAGAGCGGCTGCATTTTGCTCACATACTTAGATTCAGGTGCATGCTAAAGTACCCCAGATTGTCAGTTAGGCTGGAGCTTCCCAGTGTGTTATCGCTTGCAGTCTACTGTGCAGTTTTCGGGCTTGAGACCCTGTAAACTAAAAATGAGATGAGAAATTTAAAGCCGCCTCTGTAACGCGCACCTATTTTTGAGACTAGTGTCGAGGTTTTGTGCAGCTTGGATCAGTGGCCAAAGCACCTAGACTTAGTCTACTGACTAAGTATCAAGACATTCACTTATATTGCTGTTTCACAAAATGTGAATATTTTGGCCTGTTGTATGCCCATTCATAAGCATACCTGCAGGAAGATACTGTGCCCCTTTAATGAAAGTGCCATAAATTATGACACTTTCAGTTGTGCTTCTGGCTATGGTATGTTTATGAATATATGCAATAACGACATGGAATTCTGAAAAAGAAATTGATGAGATGTGGTTTAATCTAATGGTATCATAAGATTATTGTGCACGGTGCCTTATCATACCAGTAGCGCACCCAGGATCTCTGCCAGGGGGGGGTTGACAGTTTGCCAATACCATCTAAACAGCACTAATTTCGATTTCTTCACGGGAAATTGTCAAAAAATTGCGCTTTTTGCTAGTGTGCAGACGATTGCGCGTCTTACATCTTAGTTGCAGTACTAAAATGCGTAAGGAAAGAAAAGGGGTTAAACAAAAGGGGGGGTAAAGTCGGCCTCAGGGGGGGGTTACAACCCCCGAATCCCCCCCCGTCGGTGCGCCACTGTATCATACAGCCAGTACATTCCGAATAGAGCAGATTACAAACCTCTGAAAAAGAAGACCAGGGAAGCAGCTGGTGTTGATACACACGGCATTAGAGTTTGAGTTTTATGTGCCAATAGAATTTTTAGGTGTTATGGCAGTCCTAGTGAAAGTATTTCTAGCCAGCAGGAAGTTGCATTCTACTGTTGCAAGGTTGCCCCCGACTTCAATGTTGTTTTGCAGTTCTATTGATGAAAGTGGATGCAAGTGTCAACTCTTCACTATGTAAAAAGGTTTGTTCCAAAGATTTTGGTTGATGGCAGTTTTCACTTTGGTGTTGTCCGACACATTACCAAGTTTAGGGTGACAGCCATGCGAGCTTTCATGAAAATGCCATAAAGACGGGCTCATGCAAGAGCAAAATTTGTGAGTGTGTACTCATGTTTATATTCAAGCTTACAAAGTGGTATCTGCATTTATGGACATTGACATAAAGTAATGGCCTACAGTGATCCCTTTGTCCTATGCTTTTAGTGCAATTTGTGTGCATGTAACAAGGCTCTCGATCTACACACCTGCAGCTCTTTTGCCAAGTAGCGAGATTCCTTGACCTGCGGGTCGTCTTCGAACTGCCCACGCAAACCCAGTTCTACTTGTTCTCAAGATGAGTTCTTACGTCCCTAGTATTACATGGTTCAAGATTCGATGGAAATAATCTGGTACCTCTTTCGTACGCTGCCAAAATCTGACAGCAAAAGCAATTAGGGAGTACCAAGAAGAAGGGCAAGTTCTAAAAGAAACATCTTTTAGAAATTGGGAAGGACAACAAGTGATGGCTTAGAGCTTTAAGTAGCCAAAATAACTTATGCTTTGGCCAAAGCAACATTCTTGCTAGCTGTCCGATCGCAATGGCTTCCACATTAAAATGGCTCACAGGCACGCAGAAATGGGCCGGCATAATGTAACAATTATATTCCAATTCTTTTCCTTTCCATGCTTTGTGAGTTGTTTGAGCGGTGCTCAACTGACATTATCACCAGTATCACTCGGTCTTGCGCGGTGGATGATAAGTAATAGAATTGAGCAAAAAAGGCATCCTTAAATTATATTGGGCAGGGTGGGTTACACTTTTCCAAGTGAACAATCTGGAAACGGGCATGCAGGTACTTTGCGCTTATGCAAAAATTGGCGGCGCATCCATCCCTTGGAGACGATTGCCGACGGTAATGCAGTTAGCAATCTAACGTCTATCTGATGATAGGTGTTTAACTGCACAAACCGCAGCCCTGATATGTTTTATATGTTATGATTATTATAAAGAGCAACACATACCCAGAGGCACATATCCAGTGAATCAACCTGGCATCCAAGAGGTTCATTGAAGAGCGGCAGATACCCAGTGCCCAAGTTGGCGTGAAAGGGAAACAGATGCGGACATAGATATCGGAAAGCGCATAAACTATCCAATGAGAGCTAATAACATCACAAAGTATTGGACTCCGGAAAATAAAAAATTATAGATTTCTTAGTACAGTATATGAGAACTTTATTGAATCACAGTGTGACATGTCTGTGCTGTAAAACAAGCAGGAATTCTGTATTTACAGTTCTTGCTGAGCTGCGAGTACAGCCCTGACTTTGCATGTGGGAAGGCATGGCGATGCACACCGTCCGTGCAGGTCACAAATGGATGAAACGCCCTCGGTGAACATGTGAAGCCAGTTGCTTTGTCATTATGTATAGGTGCTCACACCCTACTGGTGATGTTGCTGTGAAGACCCTGAAAAGGGAGAGAGAGTTTAGGCACACAGACAGTTAACTTTCTCACTGCACGTTTGTACTGCCAAAAGCATTTAGAAAATTCATAAAACAAGAGTAAGAAAGAAACAGATACGCAGAATAAAATGTATCCGTAGTGTGCATCTTTTCTCTGTACCTTATTTCTGAACTGGTGAGTAAACTGTACTGTGAACTTATCGTGGTTACTTAAAGAGACACTGAGGGCAAATATTAACAGCTACGACGACAGATCATGGCATTGAAAATATCTCATGATGTGCTGTGTACCAACGAACAACTTTACAAAACGAGGCATGTCTATCAGTAAACATTTCTTAGATACGGATGCACATCATCCACACGTCAGCCTTGATACAGTCAAATTTTGCACTCCGTTTGTTATTTTGCATCCCAAGCCCTACCAGGCAGAAATGGGGGCAGTGAGGCATAGGGTGGGACACAGAGGGCACCACAGTTCCAAAAACAGTGCTGACAGAAGGGCGTGAGGGAGCAGCATAAACACATTATTCCTTGAAAAGAATAAAATGAATGGTAGTGCCAAACTGCACTTCCTTTCACTTTCAAATGCAAGCTAACATTATTTTTGTTGGCACTGGCTAAATACAATCTACAAATTATGAACAGGCCATAAAAAAATTGGCAGTTTCGCCCGAAGGAGAAGCATTGAACGCAATAACAAAGTTAATCATTCCGCTGAAGGCGTCTCAGAAAGTTGGCATGACGAGCAGCAACACCAATGGTGTGCAGGCGTCGCATCTTAATAGTGCACAAGATGGGTCCGATGCAAAACCATGCACGTTCGTCAGTGCCCAAAGTAAGGAATAGATAAATTTGCCCAAAGAGGAAGCTTTAGCTCAGCCACTCCTATCTAAATATACGGGAAAGGAGAAATCGTTTTTCTCAGTGACCACTGCACCAAATTTGATGAGCTTTGTTGCATTTTAAAGAAAAAGTTAAAATGTAATGACTGTTGGTCGCAATTGTTTTTATTTATATCGTCAATTCTTTAATAAAGATTAACAAAAATCGCAAATTCTCAGACAACAAAACTATAATGTTTACAACTCTGTAACTCGGCAATAAAAAACGATATCACAGTTATGTAAACTGCACCTAACATCTAAAGCAGACAAATTGATATATTACACATGGCTCTAAAGGAAACAAGTAATATGTGAGTAGAGCTTTTGCAAAACCCTTAAAAACAATGTAACAATTCACATAAGATATAAATTGACATATCAAATTTGTCCGCTTTGGATGATCTGATGAATGCAGTTCACAGAACTGCAAGATCTGTTCTTGGCGCAGAGCTATGAATGTGTAAACTTCATGCCTCTATTTTTTTAAATTCCTGTTAAAAAAATCTTCTTTCTGGGGTTTAACGTGCCAAAACCAGTTCTGATTATGAGGCACGCCGTAGTGGAAGGCTCCGGATTAATTTTGACCACCTGGGGTTCTTGCACTACAACGCAAGCACACGGGCGTTTTTTCATTTCGCCTCCATCGAAATGGTGCCGCCAAGGCCGGGATTCGAGCCCGCGATCTCGTGCTCAGCAGCGCAACGCCTAAGCTGACTGAGCCACCGCGACGGGTCTGCTAAAGAATTAAAAAAAAGCCCTAAATCAAAATTTAGCTTCCACCACTCACTAGAATTTAACTTTCTCTCTCAAATGCAACAAATTTCCTTAAAATCGGTCCAGGGATTATCTCAGAAAAACATTTCTGCATTTTACATGTATTTGAATAGGGGGCATCGCAGTTGGGGCCCGAGCTAAAGCTTCCTCTTCACATTTACTCTACATTCTGCTCAGACTAGTCCATGCACCACGGTATGGTTTGCACACGGCTGGTCAGCAAGAATGCTATTGTGTGCACAGCGCTCAAAAGTTGCTTTGGCCAAGTTAAAGAAAAGGCACCACCAACTGTGTGATAAGATGAACCTAACATTGCTTCATAAAAAAAAAAAAAAAAAAAAAAAAAAAAACGGCATCCTTCCCATCCTGCTGTCTTTCCTTCAAAGTGTTGTTCTCTCTAATCACCGGAAATGTCTCGGATGTCTAGGTTCAAACTAGCCCCTCTTTCTGCATTTTGTGCTGGCGACACTCAAACTGGTCTATGTGCTATGGCCAAATTCTTTGAAAAAAAGAAGCTTAAGTGCTTCTACAACAAGAATTTCAATGAAAGCATGTCTCTGTAGTCTACTCTTATCCTATTCCGTGCACTCTCATGGACAAGCGTTGGGCTAATCACGATGGTGGCAATGTTGGTTACACACATATGAAGACACTGCAAATCGTGTAAGAGATGAACGACAACCACTAACAGTAAAAATTAAGAACTAGTCAAGCTTACTGTGCTGTTTAGTAGCAGATGAATGGATGAGGTGGTGGAAAACAGCAGTGATGCCACAGACAAGGTGGCATGAGGTTGAATTATGAATTGATGTCTACATGCCAAGAAGTTTCTCGATCGGCTCGTACTTCCAGGCATCCTCTTTGAGCTTTTCGCTTATTGCTCGCAACTTCTGGAGCCTTTGCTCGTGCAGTTCTGCAAGACGTCACGCATAAAAGCGACATCCATGAAAGTTATTAAATAGCATGTAATAAAGTGGGTCCTTTGTGAACATTCAAATCAGCTTCCCCACATGGTGGTAATTCCTTTCTTGGCCACAATGGTTGAGAAGCTGAGACTCAACCTTCGTGTGACACTGGTTGCCTATAGCATGATGCACGTACAGTTGGCCACAAAAGTTTATGGGCCACGAGATTTGCGATAAAACTGAACATTCTCAAAGCCTCAATTTCAAAATTTCTATCTGTAGCCATTTCTGTGACATAAACGGTGATCCGTTAAGGTAGAAGAGCCATGCCTTAGCACGGCGTAAGTTAACATTTGTCATGGAACCCATGTCGCATAACTTTTGAGGCCGATTGCACAACTGTGGTTGGTCATTACAGGCGCTCACCACTCAATGACTTGCCAAATATTGTACTTCAGTTTCAGTTTATTCAGACATACATTGCCTGGGCTGAAAGGACTAAAGGCAGATGAACTCTGCTTGACTAAGGTCCCTGCAGCTCAGAAGCAGTGAGAATTAAAAAAAAAGAAAGAAATACAATGGCTTTGTACATTAGAACATGACAAAAAAAAATTGTTCAAAAGCAGAAGTAGAATCGTGAACAGGCATCTTCAAATGTGTAATAGAATCACGCAATAATGCAACAGCAATAACCCATACCAAGAAAAAATGCGTATATAACCGGCAACATATTAAAAAGTACAAGATGATGCAAGCGTTATACAAAATGTAATATAACCATTCCTAGCAATGTATAATTTTTAAAGAACGTAGCAGAGTAGAAAGGTTGCAGAAAAATAAAATTTTTTTTTTGTATAACTCAAGAACTTGAGGGTTCCGAATTATACAAGGTTCTTGAGAGGTTATACTCAAGAACTTCTGCTCTATTCTAAATAAAAACGCAAGTACTGCATCAAAACATGACATTAAACAAGATCCACCATGAAATTCAACTTGCGTGAATGAACAAAGCAGTGGTTTAGCCCAAAGAACAGTTTACACCTTATAAGCATGGCATGCAGAAGATGGGGGTCAATGTACTCAGTTTGAGCAGAAGAGTGCCATAATTATCACAGTGTCCAAGCTTGTCTTCTGAGGCACCGATTTTGAGCATGAAGGTGATATAAGATTAGCATGCTAAAGGTGCTAGTACAAAAAGACACATTTGTAAGCACTGTACACATTATGAACAACTTGCAGTCAGGTGTGTTGCTTGACACATGTGATGATGCCACAATATCACATCCTCGATCCTCAGATCACCATTCTGAACTTTTAAGTAACCATCATTATTTGCATGTGTTTCCCATGTCTGAAGGTCGGAAGCATTTGCTCGCCATACTGTCATTCAAATCGGGCACATAGCTCATCAAAAGCGACCGGAGGGGATTTGTTTTACCTTTCTCCAACGAGCTCAGGCTGACTTCGACGTCGTGTTCAAACTGTATGCCCACCTTCGTTGATTGTAGGTCAGAAGTCTTCTGAGAAGCTGCGTGTGAAGATAATCAAGGCCGTTAGAATAAACCTGATATGAACGAAACATTGATTTCATCGGAACTCATTCATGACAATCAATATTCACCAAATCAACACGGGACAGATAATCACAGGAAGATATAAACTTGAAAAGGAGATTAACATAGTTGAACAACAGTCCCGATGTCCATCGCCTCCGCATTAAGACAAGTTCCCTTATCGAAACGTTGGGGTGGCCTTGTTCACTAATGCACAAGTTTTCAAAACAAGGAAGTGCAAAATTCACAAAGGACGAGCACAACGTAATTTACACACAAAAATCGGACATGTGCTCCATCGAGTTCACAAACACAGATGATTTCGCTCTTAGCAAGCGGTATTCACGATCAAAGGAGAGACAAATTTACCTAAAAGAAAACCGAAAGGCCGGCCCAATGCATCATGCTTTGATATGCCGCTCATGATTTTTTCATGCTCAAGAGTTCGCATATTAATGAATGCACACTCGAGATGACCATTGACGAGAGGATTAAAGGTCCGTCAACCGCAAAACGGTCCTCACCTACAGTGCCGATGACATACTGCGACTTCTCTTTGAACAAGACCTTGCGGATGTCTTCACCAGCTGAACGTGTAGCCATAATTTAGGCAGCAATGAACACGGTGGTTACCCTGCGATGGAAAGTTCGCTACCACAACTAGCAACTAGCTCCCGAACCCCATGTCCGAACTCTCCCAAACCAAAACGAAACATAACAAAACCGTGACGATGCTTCCAAAACATTAGTTTCGTATATCAAAATAGGCATCAAAATATTGGTGCAAATATTTTTAGGTGCTATTTACTATAACATGTGAAAGAAAACATTGAAAGTAATTTTAAAGGCATAAATAACGCTGGCTGTTGTTTTTAGGTAAGGTAACTTGTAGGATTTTAGATCCGAAACTGATGTCACGTGAACGAGAACGTAACTACACAAGCCAAGATGGCCACTTACAGGTCGTTCGTAGTTTTGGACCGTAGTTTTTGGAGGCAGGTAAATTAAAAGTGCTATTAGCTGCGACCTGAAATCGGCCACAACTATTTCAACTGCACGTCTGAGAGACCCATTCCGCCCAGTCGCTTGTGTGTACTGCATGTCGACTACTAAGCGCGCGTCAAGCATGGACAGCACGGGTTACGATTCGTCGGCCAGCACACAGTCAAATCAGTCATCGGTGTCGGCGCTTCGGGGTACGTTTTATGCGGTCTACCTTTACACCAACAGGTAAGCAGTGTGTTTTAGCATCTTCAATTGTGTGTAAAGTACTTCGCAAAAGGCGGTCGCTTTCTATAGCTTGTAATGTTTACCTTCCGTTATAAACAGTCCCAAAACACAGCAGCAGCAGCAGTCCGAAACCGAAACTTCGGCGGATGAAGCTTCGCAAAAGCCTCCTGCGACAAAACCACCCAAGTCTCAGACAAAGGAAAGGTGAGTTCATTTCCTCCCTGTAGTGGTGCGATAACTCTTGACTGGACGGATGCAATCACGTTTAAGTTCTTGCCGATCGCTGGTATCTCAGAATTCCCACCGAACGCGCGAGCTTTCGCCAGGGCCCTGTGCGGGTCTTCCATGCTGCGCTCATGCTTATAGGCACTGTTCTGTCTTATTTTGCGATTCTCAGGCTGGATAAAGGCAGAGACTATTCTCCCAGCAGCCTGGATAATTTCTGAAAGGAATATCTTCCGGCGCTCACCTCCTATTGGCGCTCGGAAGTCACGTGACAAACTGCCGGGAAATACTGCCTGCAGAGGTGTGCCCGATTGCCTGCAGGTGCGCACTAACCTAACCTAACTGAACTGACCTTCCGAGAGCCAATAGGAGGTGAGTGCCGGGAGAAATCCGTGCCGGGAGTCTTCTTGTCTGAGCGTCAAGTGTCAAGTCGGAGACAATGGCATCGAAACTTTTGGTGAAGACTGTATGCTCCTTGGTCCATGGCTTCTCAGCTATGGCACATGGACAGACAGACAGAACTTTATTTTATCCTGGGGGGAGGGTCGACTAGTGACCCTCCTTAGGCTTCACCCACGTCGGAACCAGGAGTCCAAGACGCCCTGCCACCTCGCAGGCCCCCTGGATCACCCGTAGCTGGCTCTGAAGGTCGGAGCTCGTGATGCAGGTGTAAAAGTCGGTCTCGTCGATGCGATGGACCCTGGAGTTGATTTGTAAGCGGGGGCAGCTCCACAGGATGTGATTAATGGTGGCTAATTCACCGCAGAGAGAGCACTGAGGGGAGATTTCCATGTAGCTGGCTATAATAGCTGGCGACAGAAAGGTGTTCGTTTGAATTAGTTGGAGGGCTATCTTCTGGCCTTTGAAAAGTTCTTTGTGCGGAGAGGAAGGGTTCTCCTACCTAGTTTGTAGTGATTTGTGCTCTCATTAAAGGTAGTCAGCAGGTCTCCGCCGGCAGCAGGAGGCCCGTTCGAGAAGGACCTGACACGCCGGGGCGGCACGTGAGTTCTCGCGCCCGGGCCTGTGCCATTTCGTTGGGGTTGGGGATGCCGTCGACAGCCCCTCCAGATGGGCGGGAAACCACACCAACTCGTGAGAGTACACTTTGCAGTGAGTCAGAATCATGGCAGCCTTTTCTGCAATGTGATTGGAGTCGAAAGCCCTTACGGCAGACATGCAGTCGGTAAAGTTAGTGAAGGTATTTTCCATTGTCATAGCGAGTGAAATGGCTACTTGCTCAGCGATGCTGGCGGACTTGGTTTGAACTGTGGCAGCATTGAGTAGCCGCCCTTCTTTGTTAGCTACCATTACTGTGTATTTGTCTGCAGTCATTCTAGCGGCATCTACAAAGATTGCACCATCGTCCTAGCTGTCTAGCTTCTCTAGGATGGCCTTACCTGCCGTGGTTGCTCAGTGGCTATGGTGTTGGGCTGCTGAGCACGAGGTCATGGGATCGAATCCCGGCCACGGCAGCCGCATTTCGATGGGGCCGAAATGCGAAAACACCCGTGTACTTAGATTTAGGTGCACGTTAAAGAACCCCAGGCGGTCTAAGTTTCCGGAGTCCCTCACTACGGCGTGCCTCATAATCATATCGTGGTTTTGGCACGTAAAACCCCATAATTTTTTAGGATGGCCTTAGCACAATGTGGGCTTTGCATCTGCCCACATTGTGCCTGTTTATGGGTAGCTAATGAACTACGATAAGTTCTCTAATTGCTTGTGGCAGTGGAGTTGTCCTTTCAAAGGTAAGAGGCGAGTTGATGCCTGCCTTTTCGAGAATCGTTTTACCTACAGTGGTGTTAGAGAGTCTGGCCTCCTGTGCCATACGCTGAGCCTCTATCAATTCGTGTATAGTGTTTTGAACACCCAGAGGTAGTAATTTAGCTGTGATAGTTCTCAAGGGGAGACCTAGCACCTGCTTGACTGTTTTCCTGACGAGTACCTCGAGTTTGTTCTTCTCTGCCGCGTTCCAGTTGTGCATGGAGGCCACATAGTTGATATGACTGAGAAGGAAGGCGTCAAAGAGACCAAGAAGATTATCTTCTTTGATGCCGCCCTTCTTCCCAGAGACCCTTTGTATGAGGCAGATGGTGGCCGCTGTGTGTTGTTGCAGCTTCTCTATCGTGGTTGTGTTTCTCCCATTTGCATAGATTAGCATGCCCAGAATATGTATTTGGTTTACCTGAGGGATGGCACATGGATGGTTTGATACATTACCTGCGAAGTTAATAAAAAAATTTTTTATTGCACTCAAAGTAGTATTTGGAATACTGACGCTATCGTGGATGAAAAAGCAACTGCTGTTATGTTCATAAAGGAAACCCTGAAACCATGTTAACACGCTGAGCTGAAGGAAGTGGACATGTATCGTTTTAGAAATGTTGAACGAAGCACTTTGTTGTTCTTACTCGCCTTTAACTAAGCACAATAAGTCTCAATGTGATAGAAGTTTCGCCAGGCAGTGTTTGTGAAAATTAAGTGACAATTGCAAACGTGTGACGTTTGCTGTTTTTTTTTTCTTTCTTTTTTTTAAAGCCTGTCATTGCTTGCCACTGACCTTGGTGCCGTTGCTGAGACGGATCTGCGCTGCTTCCTCATCAAGAAAGTGGCACGAGACTTACAGGACACGAGGGGCAATGTGGACTCGATGGAAATGACGTATGTTTTGCTTCTAGCTGCTTTGCGGTTAATGCTGATATGTCAACTTTATCACATTTTCAGGAATGAGTATAATTGCCTCAGTTGTTTTGTCCATTATTTTTTTTTCTAGGGTTGGTGAGGTTTGTCAAGCAGTCGCTTGGACTGCTTTTTCTCTCACCAACTTCACTTTCCTGTGTAAGAAAACTGGAAAAAGAAAGAAAGAAAGATTGGGGTGTGTCAAATCATTCTGCGTTGTTATTTGTGGTGGACCTCACATGGCATTTGGTACTGTTAGTTTCTCAATTTGAATCATTTGTAATCTTCATATGTGATGTAACCCCTCCTGCTGAGGCCAATTATTGGCCTGCAGTATTAAAGGTGCCCTGAACCACTTTTTATCGAAGTGGGTTTGAAGTTAAAATAAGCTATTTCAGGAATACTTTGCTACAACAAGTACTTGAATGCATTCAGCAGAAACAGTGTTATTGGCAGTCAAACCCGACCTTCTTGGTGCTTCCACTCCTTCAATGATTTGCACTGCGAAGGCGGCGTGGGGCGTGCCCACATCGCTCCGCCTACTGAATGTCACCTGGTCACCGTGGCACGCAGTTGAAATTTGTGGATGGTAATGTAGAAACCACTACTTCCGATTTTGGCGCCTACGGCAGCCAAACGTAAGCCAAACGTGGTTGTCCTCAGCGAGCCACAGTGCGCCAGTGGATTCGTCGCGGTATCTACGCTACGTATAGGACTGCAGCTGCATGCAACTGTAGTGCATATGCGCTGTGTTTGCTTTGTGCACGACAGGACTTGAGTGCGTGCTCGCGCTGATATGCTGCAGTCTGACCGCAGTGTGGACTGGCCTTATCCCTCACCAGCTTGACCGACAGATAGTAGCCACATCCAACTTGCGCATTTTAAGGCGCTATCAATAAGTCTGTCAAGATGTCTAACCAGAAGTGGCCAAGACTCAGCACATGCTGGCAAGCATGCGTGGGTTCTGACCTTAAGTTTTGCGTGGCTTCTGTTCAAAAAAAGAGTGTTAAAGAGAAAGAGGACTTTGAGCTCTGCTTGCAAGCTCCACGCGCTGTGCATGACTGCAAAATTTAGTGGCTGAGATGTTCACAGTAGCGCAGGTTATTCGCAGACTATGTTTTTTCCCCAGGCCCGAGGGGTGGTCCTGGGCCCCTTTAAAGCGACGTTTTCTTTGCTAACACACCCGGACTTCCCTGGCTGTGGCGGATGGGTGCTGCTGCTCCTTTGGCCGAATAGCCCCCCAAACATTATAGGAATAATTAAGGGCTGTAGGATTGAACCTTGGTCCCTCAGCACAGCAGCTCTGCACTAACCATTAAGCCACAATATTTTTTTGCTCTTTCTTCATTGTTTATTGCATCAATTCTTCTAACGTGCCAATGCCAATTAGCCCTTTAAAATTATCGCCACATATGTCAAATTACGTAGCAAGCATGTGCGTGTGATGGTTTCCTTTACGTTAAGGACGCAGAAATGAAAGGGGGCAAATGATAGCATTTGATTAATTGTTCCACAAAAGCTTCGCTTCACACAGATTTAAATATGTGCATTGTATGTACATAATTTCTTTTTAAATAAATATATGTCTTGCTGTGGGCTTGTTCATAATGTTCACTGAATAGTGTCAATATGAATTATATCACATTTATCACAGTTTCCTGATTGAGTAGCATTGCCACTGATGTCTTGCTGTTGGCCCGTTCACAATGTTTTCACGGAACAGCTTTGGTGAGAAGACGACTGGCACAGCAATGTGTTTCCATCAAGCTTTCACAAAGGAGGCTTCGGACGTGGAGAAAAAAGAGCAACAAGCGTACGTCCTGTGCTTTATTGCTCCCAATGATGGCACCTTGGACTTGTATCCTTTGCACAGAATTAATAGCATGCTGTACAAATGTGCAGTCAGCAATCGGTAAAAATAACTCCAGCGCAGATCTCTGGTATGTCATGTGCCGTATTAAAGTAAAGGTGCTTTGTGTTTGGTGACAACTTTCTATTACAGCATCTGACCTGATGCCTTTCATGCTATGCTGTCATTAACCCGATGACAAGGTGACTCGTCATTACGAGTGTCTACTCATGCTGATGTCAGGTTAACTCGTGAAATTTCCGCAGTTTGCACATCTGTATATGTGCGCTTTCTTGTAATTTTGACCAATACATAATACGCGATAACTTCTGGTATTGTTTTTTTTCTTCTATTAAGACCAGTAAAAAATGCAATAAGCATTCCTGGCATCATATTTTTAAGAAAAAATTGTCGTGGATTATGCTGGTCTGAAAAAACTCTGCACTTTCAGAACCTTTCTATTTTTTTTTAATTTGTCATGGCAGTTAAGGGGTTAAAGGCAGACTGCAATAAAATTTTCGACTACATAAAAAGCCTAGTTTCAGAGAGTGTAAATATAAAGCTACCTCAGTGCAAGACTTTACATATAAGATGTGAGTTGATGCTTAATGAAAAGCTTGCAAAAAACTTTGATAAACAACAACTGAAAAAAAAAAAGTGCTGCTATTACCACACTAGATATGACACTACTTAGATTATTGAGAACCACTGTGACTTTGCACCATCACCTCCAAGACTAGGTGGCGCCTACGGCGCGCTCAGAATCTTGGTGGTGATGTACTGGGATTTCTGTCATATCTCTGGTAAGCACCAGATGCATGCATGCATTACCTGCATGCTATTCAAATGCTGTTGATCAGACAATTCGACATCTACCAGCCCTGCAAATTTGCCAAGATTATTTCAGTAGTATATACTATCATTTATAATCAATATTTAGACAAAGTGGAATTTCATTCCAGCTGGCCTCTAAGCAAGAGGGGGGGTCTCAACGTAGTGTCACATAGTGGCTAGATTAAGATGTTTGGTGGTGTTGGTGGTCACGTCTAAATCACAATTCAATTGCACTTTCTTGCTAAGCATTACTCTACGGAAAACAGCTTCTTGTTGATGATAATAGCTAAAGTTAGCATAGATGTGGCAGTGTTAAAATGTTTTGTCTGTCGTGTTAACTCTCAATGTCAACTGCTGTCCAATCTTCTTATAAAGAAGTACCATCCAATATGAGATTACCCTTTTTATATTAAATATCCATTGTAAGCTTATATTCGTAACATGCCGATATCGACGAGAAAGATTTTAGGTTTTCTTTGTTGTACATGACACTTTGTTATAATCGTGTTATAGTATTCAGGTTTCGCGATATGTCAATCAAGGAGATTTTGAGCTGTCATGTTAACTTTCCCGTGGCTCATCTAGTTAAATATAAAATGTTTGGTTAGCTTGGTCATTACCATACAACATTTGTGAATAATGAAAAATCTCAAACACCTTGATCCCCTTAGTCAATGCAAAATGCTTGGATGTGGCGAAATTCATTCATTCAAGCAAGTGCTTTTAACCGATTGATGAGCTTTTCCTTTAGAATATTTCCTTAACAACGTTAAACTAGGTATTGCACGGACCTGGAACGCTTCGGAAAGTCACTACTTCCACTACTAACTAATTCGGTGCGTGTTACAACAGCATGCAGAAAAGTCTATTGCGAATAAATAATCGGTGATAGTTGACTGGGTAAGTTGAGCACAAGTGGACAATTTATCAAGACAAGTTCCAGAAAGTGGCATAGCTTGTCAAAAAATAGCGTTCAGCTAATTGAGTATTCACAGTGTGTCTTTATGTGCATCTTGAAAGATGTGTGAATTGGACAAATAGGTAAAAAACAGGCCAAAAATCGGTCGTGATATTTGATTACAATTAACTGTACCGTTTATAACTATACTAACTTGTGATTGTGATCAGTTTTGAGATTTTCTTCCACTTGTAATCATTGCTTACCTGATTCATCCAGAAAAAAAAGGAAGAACAACCATTTGGGGGGGGGGAGTACACTGTGACAATCACCTAAGCAAGCTGCTGCAGGGATGCAGTTGTATTCTCGGTCAATGACTTTCAGTGATACGATCACTTTCACGCATTTTTGGCACTGTACACATCGACAAATGCTGGCAGTGGGCCAGTAGAAAATGCTTGGCACTTCCCGAGGAACACTGTTGCCCGGAGATGCCAACTCGTCTGTTGCCGAGTCATGTGAAAACTAATGAAACCGATTGTATCCCCAAAAGTGATTGACCAAGGATACCACTCTTGAGTCCTCCTGCTTCATGGCACATAGAAGTCAGGACAAGCCAAGCAAACACCTATTACAAATATTTAATCGAACTCGGACCACGAAATTCAGTCTTGTAGCAGAGTTCAGTAATAAAGCAGTGGCAACTACAAAAGCTTTTTTTAAAGCATTTCTTTTAGCGATCTATTTAAAGTTTGAAGTTAAAAATGCAGGTCACTTTGGCTGGGCAATTTCTACGTAGCAATCAACAGTCTTATGAAAAGCTTGCACCCTCTGTGGCTTATTTTGTCCCTAAACAATAACTGTCACCTATCCTGAGTGCCTTTTCTTTAATGCAGTTGGCCAGTATTTCCTGGTCGTGAACGGTGTGCATATTATCAGTGTAACATAGCATTCTTGACAGGTAAGTAGCAAGCGCACACAAGAGTTTTCTATAAAGGAAAAGCAAGCAAGACAGATGATGATTATTGTTTGGGAATAAGATACACCTCAAAGGGTATAAACCTCTTGTAGAGCGAAGATGCTTAGCTTGTGAGTATAACTTTAAATTTAGTGACCTTCGGGTTGGCATTGTTGTTGCGCAGGAAATCGACTTCAAGTCGACGTTGACCAACTCGCTGGAGGAGTGGCACTACATCTGCGTCCTTTACACGAACCGCTGTGTGGAGGCCTTCTCTGAGAACATCGCAGTGCTACTGCAAGCGGTATGATCATTATTACTTGTGGCCTTAAAGGTCCGCTGCAAGGCTTTTCCTAATGATTCTGCCATCATATTGTCACATTGTAGTGATGGCGAAGGACCAAACACTGCCAAAAGTGTGACTTAAGGGGAGATGTGGGTTGAAAAGTTTGAATAAAGGAAAATTATATTTTTTTGAGAAGAAAGCCTGTGAAACCAATAAAAAGCTGGTGTAGCCCCACTTCTTGCACGCCACAGTGACTTTCTTTAAGCACATAAAAAAGAAAAGAGTTGTGCTAAAGATAACATGTTGCAAACAACTGAATGTGATGTTTTCAAATGGGCTCTACAAATGTAGCATTGACATTGTTGCCATTAGGGAACATTTAAAAAGTTAGCTAATTTATCAGTAATAACTACTCTATTAATAAGAACGCAAGAAAATTTGCTAGGCTTATCCAGGAAGTTGCAAACAACATACACTTGGTCTCATCTGCACAGAAGGCTTCGTTTTATTTGGGAACATGGTCCGTGTTAACTGGGACACCCTGTATATTAATTGCCTGCCAAGCTAACTCGTAATGTGGCTCAGAATGATTTCTGAAAGCTGTCAGTTTGCTAGCTTGGGTGTCATCTGAAAATCTGTTGTTTTTCTGTGCTGGTACCTGGTCCTTAAAAGCTTTTGTGATTGCCTGCACAATAACAGTCTCGCCTATGGTTTTTCACTGGGCTCCTTTTTCTGAAATTTTGTAGCACTATTTTGAAACCAATGTTTGTCCATCCAAGATGCCAACAAAGGTGTGATATTTCAGTTCTCACTTTTCTTTTCAGGCCTTGAGTGAGGCTCCAGTCAATGTCACGACGGGAAACTCTCGGGATAAAAGCGACGTCGAAAAGTGAGACATTCCTGCTTTTACCCATATTCTGGTTGTGACATGTTTAGCCTAGCTGTCTTTTGTGTTGCACATTGTCCATTTTTCTGAAGGTTTAGGATTTGTAGCTGTTGGACTTGTTCTGAAGGATTAGGATATGTATTAGAATTTTTAGGATTGCCTCTGGTATACAACACAAATGTACCCTTTGAGCTAGAATATTCAGAGGCAGACATCACTTGCATAAGAAATGGAATACATAAGTGACCAGTTAGCAAAATTTCACTAATCATACATAATTTAGGGCGCATGTAGCAATGTTCAAATTGAAGCCAGTGAGTTTTCAAGGCACATTCACTTGCAACGAAATTTGAAACTAGCACAAATTTTGAAGTAAGCACTGTCAAACCTACGGTAAAAATGTAGGAGTTGTTCAATTTACTTTTTTGACAAAATGCCTTTTTATGCATTGAAGCACAAAAATAACTGGAATGCCAATGACGCGGCCATCGTATAGTTTGTGACCACTGCGCCTGACCCATGAGGCTGACTGAACCTTACGTCAGTGGTTTGTGATACCATGTGACCACTCCTTATTACTATTGTTATGTAATAAAGACATGCTCATCAACACACCCTATGTCGTATATGTTGAACTGATCGCATTAAAGACGATGAAACTTGCGTATTTGAGGAATTCTAATGACACATTGGTCCTTATAGAGTCCAAAGCTGACTAATAAATAAAAAAAAATAATAAATAATAATAAAATAAGAAGAACTGAGAACCAAATTTTTGTGTCTGTACCTCTTTAAGGAAAGAAAGTGGCTTCACGTTTTTTTTATTGCTTGTATTACTAGATTTATTACTTGCAACTATCGCCGCGCAGTTAGCATTACTGGCATGAAAAATACACTCAAGCTTCCTTCACTTGCTTTTTGCCGCAAACTTTCTTGCCTTTCTCTGTTTCATAAAATCTATTATCATATTCCACAGCTATGCTCTTCACTTAATGCCCCTACCATTTTACACTCCTTTACACATTGATCACGCCAGTAAGGTCAGTATTACGCCGTGCCGTACAGAAACCTACCTGCACTCATTCATTTCACGTACTTCAGAGGACTCGAGTCACCTTCCCGGATCAATTGCCTCCATCCAAGACCCTGTTTGTTTTTGTACACTAGTAGCTGACATGATATGCAACCAGTCAAAAGTTAAGAAAATGCAGTCACTGGCCTCCAACCCTTTGTACAGGACCGCATTACATACGCAAGATACTTCCCAAACAAGTTACAAAAAATATTGCTTCCGATTTCGTCCTAATGTTTGTTCACAATGTCACTGCAGCTGTAACTTCTAGTACGCTGAAGTTTTATTTGTCATTTCCAATAGCGACGTTCAAAAGGCAGATAGAGAGGTTGCCTGTGCTCTTTTGAACGCCAGTGGTCTATGAGTCGTGAGCGGTCCGCGACAAGAAGAAAAAGTAGCGACAGACGCTGAGCGCGCTGCACTGTTGGAAGAAAAGCGATTGAAGGCGGCGGCACCGCAGCCAGCAAAAGACGCCATATATGGTAGCCATTTCATGCTTACATCTACTCTCGATTACGGGAGAGCCAGCAATTTTTTTTTATTCTCGCATGTACCATTCCCCTGCAGTAATGCCTTCGGGACCTGAGGGTAGGAGTAAATAAATAAAATTAATATGTGCCACTGGTGTTTTTTGCTGACAGGTTTATGGAAGCCTGCAACCTTCATGGGCTCGAAAGCCAGAAACGAGGCCAGGAGGAAACGGAAAGCGGCTGTCAGTCGCCAGCTGCCATTGAGATCATCTCTGAGGATGACTGCCTCATTGCTCGAAATGCAGGTTGGCTCCTGCTTGTCAAAACAGTGCAACCACTCGGCTGCTTTTTCATGCTCAGAAGGTTGTTCTTTACAACAAAATTGAGTATTGTTGAAAAAAACAATAGAAGACTGAAATGGTCAAGATAGACTCAGTAAGCACTGCTAAATGAAAAGAATCGGATCATTTGACAGACCTGAAATGATTTGAAGTGGTCCATGCTCGTAACCTGCCCTGCTGGAATGGTTCTCTGAACTGTGCTTTGAAACTGTAGAGCAGTTGTGCTTTCTTAGATTGGGGAATTTCTGCTTCCGAGCGCAAGGTCGTGGGTTGGATTTCCCCAGCTGTGGCGGCTGCATTTTGATGAGAGCAGAATGCAAGAAATGCTCATGTGCTCATATTTAGGTGCATGATAAAGAACTAGGTGATCTGAATTAATCTTGAGCCCTCTACTACAGTGCGTATCATAGCTCATAGCCCAAAAGCAACATTGCTTTTGTGCATTCATGCCAGTCTGGGTGATTGCTCTTTTTTTTCAGCATTTTCTAAGCCGCTTTTGTCATAAGAGGCTCCATGGCTGCTGTTGAGAACTAGAAGTAATAATGGCAAAATGTAGTACTTCTTGAAGGCAAGGGGAGCAAACAATTGTGTGGCGGAGAGATAAATTCATCTAGAAACCATTGAAGATGGTTAAGTAGTAACCGAATAGCTGGCAATAGTTTTGGTGGAGCCATCAATGGTGCCAATTTATTTCTGCCTAGGTTCCCAATAGTGACTGTCCATGAAGGCAGGAAGAATTGTATCCAACGGGAACCAAAGATGATCACACACACCAAGCTATACAGTGGTGGTTAGATGTGCTAACTGCCCTGCTTAAAAGATTGGCAAAACTAAATCTTTGGCAAATTGGTGCAATCTCATTTTGGTAGAACAGTACAAAAAAAGAAAAGCAAAGATAGATTTTTTTTATTTTGTGTTCTTGTTTCTCCTTGTGTTGTTTTCGGTACTAAAATGTTAAATCTGTGATGACATTTCATTCAGATCACTTTAGTTTCATGGGGCTGCAGATTTTTCTTTAATGTCCATTTATAATACTAGTTCGTTTTAAGGAGATATTGCTGTTATAACCAATCACCTCAGCTGCACACCCGGATTTATGACTTCTCAGGAGCTCTTGCGAGACTACGTACTAACGTATTTTGCTCTTTCTCTGCAGAAGCCTCGCCATTCTGCCAGCGCTGGGCCGCTCGGCTGGTGAAGTCCAAGGATGACGGACCACTGGTGCTTCGCCGTATTGTAGAGGGATTTAAGATTCGTGTGAGTATGCATAAACAAACTCCTGAAAAGCTCTTTACGTATTAGCCTTCGTTAAAGTTTTATGACCTCAGTTCTATATTTTGGCCTGAAGAACAATGTCTATATTTTACTAAAATGTGTTTGTATCTTAGTATAATAAACCCTGATAAAACAAATTATCACATATAACGAAATAAGTTTGAAATTTGGTTGGTCGTGCTTCAATTTAGTGGAGCATTTTCATGCTGTAACAAAACCGAAAAATGCAGGATGACACGATATAACACTTATAGCAAAGCAAGATTTCTGTGCACATGGCTCAAAACATGTGCTCTCGTAGAATAAATGTCAATTACACTCGCTGGCTGATTATTCAGACATCTGATTTTTCTGACCCGCGCGATTGTTCAGACTTCTTCAGGGCACAGTAAGGCAGTGTATTCTGCAAACCTAAATTTCAGATGCCACACGGTGTGTTGCCCAATTTTGTGGATAGCCTGCATGCTTGATGCTGCAACAATGGTGACTGTGAGCAAAATTTTTTACTTGGCACCAAACAGCAACTTCGGTTCCCCACTCCCAATGAAGTGGAAGTGGTTAGTCCTAGTAGCCTAGGCATTACGGCTGACAAAAAGTTGCCGACAGAGTATGTATGTATGTATGTATGTATGTATGTATGTATGTATGTATGTATGTATGTATGTATGTATGTATGTATGTATGTATGTATGTATGTATGTATGTATGTATGTATGTATGTATGTATGTATGTATGTATGTATGTATGTATGTATGTATGTATGTATGTATGTATGTATGTATGTATGTATGTATGTATGTATGTATGTATGTATGTATGTATGTATGTATGTATGTATGTATGTATGTATGTATGTATGTATGTATGTATGTATGTATGTATGTATGTATGTATGTATGTATGTATGATGAGAGGCATCAAAGCTAGTTTTATGTAACCTATTCTTGGGTGAAATCTGAGCCTCTTAGAGGTAAAAACTATTCTCAATGCAAGAAGTGCAAGAAAATGTCATTGCATACCCACCTTTTCTCACTGTATGCCTTTTCACTTGGGAAGTGAACCTTCTGATACCTCATGACAGCTTGTAAAGTGGTTTCATATTTTCGTATTGCAGAAATTATGCTTGAAACTAATGCAAGGGAATGGATTCAATGTTTAAGGGATCTTCATTGGAAACTTAAGTCTCCAAATGAGACAGAGTGACATGCTGACATCGTCATCAGACAACTAGTGCTACATGCAATATCAGTCCAGCCTTCTCTTGCATAAGTGTCCTGTCCAAGTTTAGGAGCCTAAAACGGAATTGTCATTAAGTCATGACAGCAGACTAGGAAAGCTTTAACAGCTTTGCTCAACTGGCTGTGCTTATCAAATAATAACCCTCTGTGTTCAGCTATGGAGAAGTTTTGTAGTACAGTAGAACTTATATTTAATGAACACGGATAAACGCGGCTTCGGTATAACAAGTTTTGACGGTAGTGCTGAATCTGCAGACTGAGCTGCCAGCCCATACTATTAAGTATACTTAATGGACTCCACAGCCGTGATTTTATGGCACAGCCTCTTCCGATGCTCCGCCTGCATTATCAATGGGATCAGACAACCATGTATGGCGGATGATAAGAGTGGCATAGAATCTTGCAGAAGGCATCACTACAAAATTTTGGCCCATGTTTCTGAAAGCTTTTAAATACGTTGAAACAGGTGTAGGTGGACATATGAAATCAACTTTTATTTTAACATGAACAGTTTTATATGACATCAACATGTGCTGGCGTTTTCTAAACTGAAGCATCGAGAAGTCGCTTGTTAAGAAGCATGAATCAGAGCTCTTAGAGTTTCTTTAACAATAGTTGTGAATATTGTTAAGAGTGCCTCTTCTCAATTACTACTTTTCCAAAATTCAGTTCACTTACCAGCATGAATGGTGAGAAGTGTGTAAGCAGTGTCACTGCGGCTTTGTCATTTCACTTTGTCGTTGCAGACCATCCAGAACCTGAATCTTGTGAAGCGACTTGTAAAAGAGGCAGAAAATGACCACTACGCCCTGTTCAAGTGAGTAGTTTTGCTATGCTTACTTAGAAGCTGCATGAAATTCCAGCTGTGTTTTTTGTGCTGTAATAGCTTGTTGCACCTTTCTTTAATGTACTGAACCTGTGGCAACTGAAAAGTCCTAGGACTATTCAGCTTAACCAGAAAAGTTCTTCTCAAAGATAGTCTACTGTATTCCCAATTACAGTATAGACCACTTATAACGTAACCGCTTATAGTGCAGGACCGGATATAGTGTGGTCTTTTCAGACTCCCGTTAATTTTCCCATAGCACTCCATGTATACACGTATCGCTTATAGTGCAGTTGCGGGAAACGAAATACCGGTTACAGTGCGGCTGCCTGGGAGTACGGAAGTCAGCGGAGACGGTAAACGCTCCCCTCAAACGGGCGCCCCAAGGAGTGCTCGAGGAAGAAAGAGAGACGAAGTGGAGGAGAAGGGCACGTGGTGTGAACGAACAGCCAGTGAGGCTGAAACCAGAATCTTGAGTGCGAGTCGTGAAATATCATGGCGCGCATAGCGAGCGAGGGCCATGAAACTGCCAACGCCGGCCAATGCTCGCTTCACGATACTAGTAGTAAACGAAACTTCAGGGAGAGGGCGGCGCCGGCACAGCACGGCGAAGGGCACACGCGGAGACCGTGGAATGTGAGAGAGGAGGGCAGCAGGGAAGCGGATTTCGCCTCGGCAACTCCGCCGCTTCGGTGGCTCCCCTCGCCCTCCCTCGTAGCTCCCTCACTTTCGACTGTCACCGTGCACGCCCACCGCGTGCAGGCGCCGCCGCTCCAGCTGGCCCGGTGCCTGCACGCGGTGGGCGCCGGGCGTTTGCCGGCGTGGGCAGTTTCGTTGGCCGGCCTGGGACAGCGCCGCTGCTTCCCTCTGCGCCGTAGCCGCAGCGTGCAAGGTCAACACGTGACTAGAAAGTAGAGGAAGCATAAAGGAGGAAGAAGGGTTCACTGCCAACTGTAAATTGAATGCAGACGTTCTAGCCGCATTCCTCGACTGTCGCATACGTGTGCCGGCTCGGTGCACATGTTTTGCATATGCGCGGGCCTTGAAAATTGTTGCTTTGGTTATAGTGCGGTACCGCTTATAGTGCGGATATTCGCGACTACGGCGACTTACGTTATAAGCGGTCTACACTCTAGTTACTGCTATTGATGTCACTTTTGGTGCTATTGCATTGGCTAAACTTGCTGAAGCAGGTATGTAAAAAGAAAACTTGTGGCTGGAGGTGCAGATGTTTCTCATAGTTCTTGCTTTCACATTGCACCATTTTGAGTATGTTGAGAGCATAGGCGTCAGGCATAGTATTAGTGTGTTTTAACCAGCATGTACAAGTTTTAGCATTACTGTTTTAGCTGGATGTGGTGTCGTAGCCATAAACAGCAACACTGGTATTGCCATCTCATGAGACCATTCCGAACAAAACCATGTGTTCTGCTTATTGCATTACGTGGCTATGCGGTCCTATATGACAGCATTAAAGCTGTTGTAACAATGCTAATTTTTAGTGTCTCACTTTTCCCAGGCAAGAAGCTTCGCACAGACGAATAGTTCCGCTCATTCTGGTTCGAAAGTAACGTCACCAGATGTCACTACTCACATTGAGTTTCTATCCCGGTAATTGTGATCATACATATTGCTAAAATATATGTGTAATAGCTCTCTCTCTACTGTGATATCAGTGGATGCCCACTGCTTTGGAGAGGCACCAAACTGGTTATTGTGTGATACAATACTGAAGGTAAAGCAATGCATCAAGAATGTAGGCCTATCCATTGTGGAAAAATTCATATTTTCTTTTTTGGACGTGTTTAATTGCAACCTCTCAACTGTTGCAGTGCATACCAGTTCCTGAAGAAGTGTGGCTACTGGGACACCTTGCTTCAGCGAGCCATCAATGAAGGTTCAGTAGTGGCCACACCTGAAGGCCGAGAGGTTGTCGACCTTCTCCAGGAACGGCTAGCAGCTAATGCCCTCGCTGGAAGCCAGTTGCCAGTCAGGAATTCTGCCTGATGATCCTATTCAAAAATAAATGTTCACGAATGACGAGCTCCTGCTTCTTCCATGCTGTGGAACTGTCAAAATAAGATGATAGGTTGTGAAAATCTTGTTTGACAGTGCGGGATAAAATAACAGAAATTTATGGGACATGGATTCCATGGCAAATGTGTAGTACAGTTAAACCTGCTTATAATGAACCTCCATATAATGAAGTTTTTCTATTCCCCACCATTACTCCATAGAAGCACATGTATTTGAGACCTCTACGTAACGAAGTGGCAGCGGGAGACCCCCTCGAAATAAAGAATTTTCCCCGCTGACAACCTAGACATTTCGCCCCAAATTTTGCCATTTTTGCGCAAGCAGCAACCGGAAGCACCTCCACCGCGACGGAATGCGAAGGGGCGGCGTCGCGCTTCAATTCACGGCGACTGCGAGGCGAGAGCGAGCGCCCGTGTGCGTGCGTGCGAGTGTGCGCAAGGCGGGCCTGCATCCCTCGACCTGGCGATCTTGCCGCCGCGGGCGTGACCTTTCCCCCTCCCTTCATTCAAACCTGGCCATATTGAAATGCCGATGGTGATATGGTAGCGCAAGTTTAGGGTCATACTTGAATTTAACGCGCAGTTTTTTCCGATAAAATGAGTCCGAAAATTGCCTGCGCGTTACAATAGAGTACAACCATAACTTTGCGCTACCATATCGCCATCGGCATTTTAATAGGCCGCCTCCTACGCACTTCGAGCCTAGCTCCCATAGCTTCAACCATGTATGTGTCCTTAGGCATTAGTCTACCAATTTAGTTAAACACCGAATGTTTACAAGCTTATATGGCCGATAAAACTACTATCCGTAGTTCGTATAGCTGTCTGCTAATTTGCTGTCGCAATCGATGCTTCGCCTTTCGAGCGAAACTGGGACTTTTTTGTTCATCGTAACTTTAGTGTATTGGGAGTAAATCTTGAGCGATGGGTGCATTTCTGTATGAAAGCATGAGGTGCGCTGTACTCTAAAGGATTTTTTTTTTCTTCTCTTATGGTCATGGAAAACGGGTGCGCGTTACAATCGAAGGTGTGTTAGAATCGAGTAAATACGGTAAGCATTTCTTTTTCGAATTTTCGTGCCGAACTTGCATATAACGAAATCCTCTTTATAACGAAGTTTTTTGGGAATTTGTCAATTTCGTTATATCCAGGTTTAACTGTATTTGTTTTGTTAACGCATCGCGCTTCTAATTTAATGGATCATTAAGTTGCTCTCTAAGGCTACTGAATCTCTCAGTTTGAGCTAATGTGGTCAGGCTTTGCGGGAAACGAACTTTTTTTGCAAATCCAACGTCTCGTAAGCTTGTGTGGTGAATTGTACATGATGGTCAGGCATTTGGTGTCCAGGAATCCTGTGCTTGCCTGGACTGGCTACATTTTTTTTTTGCCTGTGTGTCATTCTGCCTGTCCTGTGTGATACATTACGCTTAATTTTTGTTTAAGAGTGCATAGTGTTTAGGCCCAGCCTTGAGGAGGAGTAAGTATGCAAACACTAGCATGGCCATCTAATACAGATGTGTCACTTAAAGGTTTTCTGAAACGGTTTAGGCAAATTTTGTGGATGCTGAGGGTATAGCTACAGTAAAGCATTAGCGCCACAATTTAAGTGAAGTGTCTCATATTAAGAGTGCTATGGACGATTGCAAGTTACCCTTCTCCCTAGCCATGCTTTTTCTCCTCAACTTGTTAACCGAGTGATCAGGGCTAAACTCCGCCTTCACTGGCTCTGCGTCATGACGTGACCTCGTGTCGTCTACTTCCGGTTGTCTTGGGGCCAGCGTGCAAAACCTCTCCAACCTCTCTGCTAGCCGGCTGGCCGTTCGTCCCCCCCACGAGAGCTATCCAAGCAGCGTGCGGTGCGACGTGTCCAGTGTTCCGGTAACCGCAGGCGAGTTGGGCGTTTTGACAGATGGGCGGAGGTGTAACTAAAGCCCTTCCATACTACTACTGCTGTGATGAAGGGGCTTTAGTGTAAACGTGAACGGACTGAGCAGCCTGCACGGTGCAACGACCTGTTAGCCCAGAGCTTAACCAGCCAAACACAGTTGCTATTTCTGCAACCAAGTGTACAACATTTTAAACATTTAAATTAAAAGACGTGTTCACAATTACACCCCTGCCAAAGATTTACACGAGCTGCAAAGTAGAATACAGTTGGTTACTGCTATATTAGCTGTGTGTTAGGCTGGTTGAGCTCTGTGCCACCAGGTGGCTGCACCGCTTGATCACTAAAGATCTCTATTGTGGTAATACTCCTCCGGCGTGCTGGTGCCGATCAGATGCTGACAGCCCAATGCGCTGCAGCCACTCTGCTCACATGTCGCAGCTTAAGATATCGATCGTTATGTTTGCAGCCCACAATGTGACAAGGGCAATCCAGGGTGCTCACAAAAAGAAAGCTCGCAATCAACACTGACCGTGCAGCCCTCGTCCACACGGAGAACATTGTAACACAAGCAGACAACACTTGCTGTGCGTAAGTGCTTGAGTGTAGTGGTTAGCTGTCGTGTATTCTCTGTCAATCTTTTATTTCGATAGCAATTATATGGACACTTCAACCGGATTTCTGCCGTCGCCGTCAGGTTCCCTATAGATAAAACCTTCGCCGCGCGCCGTATGCCCGAGCGGAAGCGTGCGGGGATGCGCGCTATCACGGAGAGCGAGCGCACTCAATCTCCCACGCGCAAGCAAGGATGCGGGAAGCCAGCGCCGGAGGGAGCTGGGGGGGGGGGGGGGGGGCGCACTTCTACTCTGCCAGCAACCGCGCTCGTCGCTCGCTCGCACCGTCGCTTATCTCCACACGGCTCTGACCTTTATGCGCCGTGCATTCGCCGCTCAGTTTCCGTTGAAGCGATAGACCGCAAGTACCTGCGCCCGCTGGTTGCTGCCAGCGTTTTGACAGTCGTTGTCTGCAGTCATTCAGTGTGATCTATTCGTGTTTGTTTGTGCGCGCTCACACCACGCTTGTTCATTCAGTTAGTAATAGTCGGGCCACATTTTCCAACGCACGCTACACATGCAATGCTGCCCGGATCTGCAGTGCAGCGCTACAGGTGTGTCCCTTCGCACGCGCTGCCCACGGGAACCGCTTCTCATCAACACCACCGTTTCACAGGCGCCTTCTCGTGGTCATCGAGTCTCTCTTCATGTCGGTGTACCTACGGCGCAGCACACCTGCTTACTTAATCAGCTCATGTTTACTACAATTCATATTGCTACCAAAGCCGCTCACCTTACTTCGTATGGCATTGCTGTGTTGCTATCGCATTCATTGCTTCGCCCTTAGGGCGAAACTGTGACATTTTTTTGACAGAAACAACCAACATTCCAACTATAATGAACAACATTGATCACCATAAGGTTGGAAAAATTATTGATGCGACCTGGGTAGCCAATTGGATAGCTTGCCCAACTGACGTCATTTGGGCTAACTACGTCAATTGGGAGGGCGCGGCTCGGACGAGCGGCGCTGCTGCCATCGGTAGCGATGCACATTTTTAAAACCTTATGAAAGCTTAATTGTGTCACTTCACTTAACGATCAGAAGGACCTACCCTAACTACTCACTATGGTTATACAAGATCGTTTCAGAGCGAGCCCCCCCCCCCCCCGCGCTCTCCGCGGAGAGATGCATTCTCCACAAAATATTTAGTGGCCCATAGATCAATTTACGCCGCCCGTTGCACAGTAAAAATGCTCCTTCCAATGTAAAAATTGAATGTCGTGAGCCACAAGCCTTTAAACCCATAGACATAGTAAAATTAGTCTAGAAATGAAAAAAAAAAAAAATATAGGGGAGGGGGCATTTATTTATAAAACGCAATGCAACAACACCCGTCTATTAGATTTAGGTGCACGTTAAAAAACCCCAGGTGGTCGAAATTAATCCGGATCCCCCCCCCCCCCCCCCCCCCCCACTGCGGCGTGCATCATAATCAGATCGTGGTTTTGGCACGTAATTTAATTTGTTGTGCTTATGCAAACCGACGTGAAGGTCGCCTACGCCCGCCTTGCAGTAGCGCACCCAGGATCTCTGCCAGGGGGGGGGGGGGGGGGGGGGGTTGACAGTTTGCCAATACCATCCAAATAGCACTAAATTGACCCAAGGCGGCAGGCGCACCCCCCCCCCCCCCCCCCCCCCCCCCCCCGTCGGTGCGCCACTGCCGCCTTGGGTCAATTTCAGAATATAATTACCGCTATGCGTACTAACTTTTTCAAAGCGTGCCATACACAAACTAGTGTCAAATGCACAGCTCTAATTGAATCTGTGATGCCAAGAGTTGTCAACATTGCATTAGACCTTGTCGTTTTTAGCGCAACTGAAATTTAGTATGTGAATGAGAAAACAAGCAAGAAATATAACAGGAAGGGTGCTTTCTTTTTAGCTTGTCTTCTCGTCCGTTACACTCAACCTCAGTTGTGCTAAAGACAAGATCACGCCGTACCCGCTGGCCCAATTTGCCACCCTTATTGAATTAGAAGCGCCGTGCACTTGACCTCTTTTGTAGCTGATGTCAAGGTCATTACGTCGGCAAAGCTTCAATGAATGAAATACAATTGACCTGGTTTCGTGTTTGCAACTCAGATGTGCAGAGAACAGAGCGCATTGCAAGAGGCCATTGAGATACATTTCTGAGGCACAAAAGCTAGTATTTGCCACGTAGACGTAGTGCAGCCGCCGAACATTACGCACTACGATGCTTTACATGGCGTGCCATGTGTCCCTCCGGACACCGTTCAATAGGTCGCTCGAATTTCATGTCACGCTAACTTTTCCGAGACGAGGGCACTAATGATCTTCATCGGGGTACCACATAAGTAATAATAAACCCGCGCACCTTGATCGAACAACCGGCGCGGCTGGCTAGTGTGTACGAAGCCTGCCATGTGTCACGCAAGCGAGCGAGCCAAACACGGTTCCTCACGCCTTCACCAGTTTCACGTCAACCGTTTCCGAAGATAAATTAACAGAATCGCACAATGCGCAAACGTTCTCTGGTATGACTTCACCTACGCGAAGAAAAAAAAAAAAAAAAAAAAAGAAAGACAGCTGGTTGAGTGACTGCCGTCGAAGGGAACAAGGCACGAGGCCTAGCAGAATAAAAAAAGACAGGATTCCGTCCCGACTCCGGGCAAACCAGATTGGTCGATTTATTTTCTTTCTGCCCGAAAAAAAAAAGGGGGGGCGTGTAGAAAAATATTACGTCAACAGTGCGCTCTAGGCAAATACAGAGAGAGTCCGTCGCCGCGTGCTTCATTCGTAGACGCACGGCTCGATCTGGGGGGTCCAGCAGACGAGTTCGCTCTCCTTAAACCAGAGCGCGATCTCCTTCTCGGCGCTGGCGACGGAGTCGCTGCCGTGAACAATGTTGCGGCCCACCTGAACGCACAGGTCGCCGCGAATGGTGCCGGGCTTGGACTCGAGCGGGTTGGTGGCGCCGATCATATCGCGCCCGGTGAGGACCACGTTGGTGCCCTCCCAGACCATGGGGACGACGGGGCCGCTCTGCATGAACTTGACCAGGCCGTTGAAGAAAGGACGGCTAGCCAGGTCTGAGTAGTGCTGCTGGAGCAGCTTCTCGTCGGCCTGCATGAACTTCATGGCGACGAGCTTGTAGCCGCGCCTCTCGAAGCGCTGGATAATCTCGCCGACCAGACCACGCTGCACGCCGTCGGGCTTGACCATGATGAAGGTACGCTCACGGTGGGCCATCTTTGCAGAGTTTTGTGTTGAGCGGAGTTTGCGGAAGAGTGGGACGGATAGACCCGGCACAGACGGAGGTTGGCGAGCGAAAGGAACCGGCAACTTGTCCGACACAGGAAATCCGCCCAGTTTTTGTCAGTACGGCGTGGACGTACGGACGGACGTCTTTGCGGCTTTCCGAACGTCTTTCCGGATTTGGTTATGTAAGTAGCGACATCTAGGGAGCGCGACACTAAGCTGCAGCTTTTTTTGCGAGGCTTCCAAGATTGCATCAGTCATACGTTGGCAATCTTGAAGGCTATGTCTTTTGTATCAATGTTGCTAAATTAGTTAACGTTGTTTTGTACTTTGTTTGGAAACCTTGCTCTAAAATTTTTGTTATAGCGTTTAGTACAAAATTTCAAAGCAAAGTATAATTAAACAAAACGTGAATCGAGAAGTTCGCGGTAACTTTTTCGCCTGACCAAGGCATCATAATTTTTGTTTTCTCAACTTTAATTTAATTTATAGCGTAGGTGGCGCCGCCTAGAGGATGTTACCGCAAGCGAAACGCGCGCTTTTCAAGTTAATCCGAGATTTCCAGTTTGATTTCCGTGCTGTAAAATCCCGGAGGAAGTCATAATTGTCTGCTGACCGTGCTTCACATTGATGGGGGCGTGAGGTTAACTGACTGAGCGCGAATATTCTGCCTAACCTTGTTTTATTGGTCAGTTCTATTGCGTCATTCATTCAACGGTACGATGCTGATGTTTCATCACGCTACCAGAACTGTAGTCACAATAAAGCTAAAAAGAACGAATGAATGAATCTGCTGATGCATATTTCTTACAGAAAAAGAAAATGTTTATCTGTTAATGCTCAACTACTGGATTGTCTTGGTGTCTTTTAAAATATTCGTACAAGGGGAACGTAGTTTTAAATACACTGGCGGTGCCAAAAACTAGACAGCCGGCAATAAAGCTTACAGGTGTCTGAAATAGGTGCCTTAACATGTTGAAACGGACGATAATCATGATTAAAGAAGTCCTTGGCTGCGTGTTTTAGCGCATCTTTTCACATACCGCAATCCATAAAACCATTTAACTCGAGTGCTAGAAATATAAGTATTCGCAAATCACATTTTGGAAAAACGTGTGGATTACATCGTCTTGCTTACAAACCTTATTAAAATGTTTTCCGACAGAGGAAAGATACATACGAAAACATATACTCGTATTTGTTAAGTGTGCCAACACCGTCGTGTACGAGATTCCCCTATCTTGCGGAAAAGTATACATCGGCCAGACGGGGCGATGCATCAATAACCTACTCAGGGAGCACGCAAGTGCGTAGGCGAAACATCGATTGCTCTGTACAATGCAGAAACGAAATTCCTTTCGCGCCTGGTGTAATCACTTCCTTTTTCTTGGTTTCCATATTCCTTGTAACGGTGCGCCTGCGCAGCTTGTGGATATATATACCTGTGAGTCTGGCTTCAATAAAATCACTTGTCATTTTGTGCCTGTGTTCGTCTTCCTTACTGTTGTGCTGTGCCGTTGCGCGCTATTTCAAGATGGTTATCAGAAAAGATACACTTCCAAAAAGGTCGTGATACCATGTTCAGCTGCTGGACCGTTCCTTCAAAAGTTTACATTGTACAGAAACTACGCTGGAAGTTCCTTTGTCATTACGCCGATTTCAGACACGTCATAGCATGCCACGCAACTTTACAGCGCTGTTCTCCCGTCGGTTCCGCGGCGCTGTACAGCATACCTGCGCGCTTTGCCGCAGTGTATAGGGACACCTTGCTACGGCGATCTCTCGCCACCGTCGACCGGAAATATCGTCTCGTATGCCATCGCTCGCGTTTCCCCCTCGCACTTTTACAGGACCGCACTCAGTCAAAGCGTCCCGAATGCAGAGAACGTCCAATCGGCGATGAAAGCCCTGTCTTAGCTCTGCGCTGGTCGGCCGCCGACTTCGTAGCAAAACGCGAGTTTGTCCCTTTTTTTGCCTGTGCTGCTTCTCGGCCTTCAAGCCCCTTCAACGCTAGTGGCCATCTCGGGCGGACTATGTCGCTGTGCTTGTCGCTGGGCTGGGTGTTGCTGCAAGCCGCCATCTTGGTGTTGGCAGCGAACCTCAAGTGCGGATACTGGGTGAGCTCGAGACTATACTTGGTCACGTGTCTTGTTTATTAGGAACTGCGCTTCACTAAAGCGGAAATTCGAGCTAGTTGGTCTTGCGTGAAAGGTTAAGCACAGCGGCTTAAGGACAAAAACAGCGCAAGAAACGCCAGAAGGAAGAGATACTTGTTGCTTGCCTCTCTTCCTTCTCCCGTTTCTTGCTGTTTTTTGTACTCGGCATCATGTACAGTCAACCACAAAAGTTTGCGGACCACGCGAGCGCGTGCCAGACTGCCTATCCGCGCCACCTAGCGGTACGCCACCTAGCGGCGACAGGGGTGCTCTCCCGGATATGAGCCCTCTTGGTACTCGCCTGCCTGTTAATTTTTTATTCCCGTGCATGACATTGTTAGTTCGTTGTGTTGACGCAGAGCGCTGTCTGCGATAAGACCGCCACATATCTGGCTTGATAGCAGTATCGGAGCAATCACTGCAACCTTTGTCGACTGGTGTGCCAGTGGGTAGATAAGTTTCATGAAGCGCTGCGACGATTTTTTTACGCGACGTTTACTGGCGCACTTTGGTTGGCAGCATCTTGGTCCAATGAGTGTTGCTGCTTCTGCGTATTGAGAGAAAGGGTAGGGAGGTGTTTCACTGTCATCAAAAATAAAGAAAAAGCGGATGCATAGAAAATTTTCTTTGACACATAGGCGCATCTTCGCATCAGTCGCTGAAAACGTAGTAGACTTGCTTCAGGCCACGTGGTGATTGCCTATTTGGAAAGATGCCGCTGCGTGTTCCACTTGACGAAAGAAGGCACATTGTGCGTTTATTTATAGAGGGAATACGTCAGCGCGAAATCTGCCGCCGAACCAACAGGAGCCGGACTGCCGTGAATAGGATTATTCAAGCTTTCCGCGACGATGACAGATTCACAGATATGGAGCGCAGTGGGCGTCCAAGGGCCACGACTGAGGAAGAGGACCGCCTGATTACGGCCGCCATCGTGGCTGATCCTTTTCAAAGTGCAGAGGATATCCGAGAAGCGCTCTCGCTCACGGTATCGTCTGAGACTGTAAGAAGAAGGCTGAGTGAGCTTGGCCTGCAGTCTTTCGTAGCAGCACAGAAGCCCTGCCTCTCAGACAGCCAGCTACAAGAACGACTCATGTTCGCTACAGCAATGAAAGATTGGACAACAGAGAAATGGGGCGATGTCATCTTTAGCGACGAGTCAACTTTTTCCACGCGCTGGGACCAACGGAAGCGGGTTTGGCGTCCACTAAACTGCAGGTGTGTTTACAGTGTATTGGCAGTTAATTCACGAAGCTAATTCTGCATCACAACATGTTTCACGTAAAATGAGCTTTTGGACATTACGAGATTTTTCTGTAGTGGTATTATGTTGAAAACATTAACGATTGTTTCATAGTACTACTTACTCTGAAGCTAATTAAAAGCTGCCAGTGGGTCTTTCAGTACTATCTAATGATGTTTGCACGTTTTCTATTGCAACTCTATAACAGCATTGTAAAGTTCATACGCAAGAGGAATCACATTTTTAGACGCGCCGCTGGAACCCATTTGTATGCTATTTCTTGCAGATATCTGCCTAATTACACACAGAGTGTTCTATCCAGTGGACGGTGTTCCGTGAGCGTGTGGGGAGCAATCAGCAAAGATGGCCTTGGTCTCCTTATGCGTCTGGAAGGGCCCTTCACTGCGTCACGGTACTGCGACGTCATCACTAGACACCTCGTTCCGTATGCGCTGGACGGTCCCTTCAGCGACGGCTGCTATTTTTTTCAACACGACCGCAGCCCGATCCATAAAGCACGTATCGTCCAGTCATTGCTAGAAGAACATGCTGTTTGCCAGCTTGAGTGGCCTCCATGTGGCGCCGACTTGAATCCCATAGAAAATGTCTGGGGCATGTTGAAGAAACGGCTGTCCACACGAGCCAACCGCGGCCGCACGGCCGATACGCTGTGGCAAGCGATCGCACAAGAATGGGAAAGCCTGCGCGGTCGACCGGAGATTACTGAATCTTTGTACGAGTCGATGCCCACACGCATCAATAAGGTGCTAGAAAACGGCGGACATTTCACTTCCTACTAGATCATTGAGAGACCTATGTTTCATGACACTTCTGTAAATGTCTTGTGAATAAATTCATCCCCTTCAGACACGAATTATGATGCACTGTCTGCAAATGCGTCAAATGCGCATGGCATCATTTCAAGACGCTCACTATTACATTCCAAGAAAGAAGACGAAGCAATGTGCTGTTTTGTGCGAGTTTCAGTAAAAAAAATTAATTAGCGTATAACTCATTATCTAATTATTCTGAAATTCGTCAGCTTCAATGCTTGCATAAAAAGAATCAACTATTAGGCCCGAAACGCATGCACACTTGCTTTTTCGGTTGTATTCGTGTCGACCGGAGAAAAAAAATATTCTTGACGTTGGTCTTGGAACGCGGCACGTAGAACGATTGTCTAACATGGTAGTGTCTCCAGCAAAGTGATCATCTGCAGCAATACGCAGGACAATGAAGTTAACTCACCGCTAGTTGTCCCATCAGGAAGCGGACACGAATGTGCACACTGAGTTTTAGGTCATTTGAAGAAACACGTGGCGTGGGACGCGCCTCCGAAGTTCGAGTCCCCAAACGAGGACGCCGTGTCGCAAAGGGTTATAAAAAGAGTCATCGCACCCGATTATTTCTTATTTTTCTAAATGTAACCACTATAGCAGCGCGGTGGTTCGGGCTTTGCGCAGCAAAACCTGGGCGCAGGCGATCAAATCCCGGCCGCTACTGTCACTTAGCGATGGGGGAGGAACGGAAAAATTCTGCCTACTGACTAAGCATCTGTGTCCCATGGCTGCCTCACCGCTCACTCACGCACTCACGAAAAAAAAAAAAAAAACAGCGTGGCTACGCGAAAATAGAACTGATAACAGCCGAAGAATACGCTGTCTGATTACTTGTACTGATATTCTGCTCTCAAAATATAAGCAAGTAGCCCTGGCTAACAAAGAGCGCGTCACGTTGAAAGAGATAGGTAGAAAATATTTGCGCACAGTGCGAAAATAGACAGGCCATAGATTTAAGGAGGGATGCGTCTTCAACGTAGCGCTGCTGTCGATCGCTGGTGACGTAGCGGAAGTGTCGCGAAGAGGCTCTTGGCCACGCGCTCGCGTGGTCCGCAAACTTTTGTGGTTGACTGTACCAACATGTACCAATCACATTTCAAAGAACAGTGTTATTAGACTCGTTAACCCGTCAGTATCGCTATTTATGTGGATGGTACGCCTTGGAATTCAACGGTTAAACTATTTGTGGCCACATCCCTTTCGGCGTCGCGCCTTATTAAGCAACAAACCCATGTGCCGTTCTCGGAATACGTCGACTGTCGATCGTCTGTTTGATACGTACTGCACTTTGTTTTCTTCTTTTTTTACCTAATGTGTTCAGGGGCTATGTATTCTTCGGTGGGCCTGATTGATGAGGAGCACACTAACGGCTATCTGGCTCTTGCGCCACTAAGATCCATTATTTCTTAATCATCAGTACACTAACGGCGTCATGTGAGCAGGTACTGTCGATGAGAGTTGCAGAGTGAGAGCTCCGGAGTTGAATTGATTCCGAAATCATTCAACATTTTTCACATTCGGAATGGAATGAATATGGAATGATGGCGCAATTCAGACAGACGGAATGGGCGTGGCACGGGAGCCCCAGATTCTGTAATTTAGTTGTAATGGAATGGTAACATCCTGGAACGCTAAATGTTGGCTTTGAGCGAGACAGGCAAATTTGCCATTTAGCGTAAACCAGACTTGGCCAATATATTGTGTTTATCATGTCGGTTCTTTTAGTATCCACCAATAGGCGACTACCTTTGCCGCTGTAATTATCAGCAACACTATGTTCTGCACGTGCTACACTTATGAAACAAGAATGAAGTGCCCCTAAAGACAGCAACTTCTAGATGTCAAGAAATATGATTCGCTTTAGCAATTTGCACACTCCACCTATACGTCAGAAGGATGGAGACTAAAAATGACGTCGCAGACGGTTGGGATCCCTGCACGAGTCCATGGTAATATAGAACACGTGCCATGGTTTTTTTGGCACACTGTCAGTTATCCAGAAGGAGCGATAACAGTAAGTCAAAGAGGTGCCCTGAAAAAAATTGGTGTGTCTAAATATTCCATTGTATGTGAAGCAAAAGGATCGCCTTGCAAAACATATAAATGCATTTTGCTTTTATGTTTGTCCTCAAAGTGACAAAATAATCTAGCTGAATGCATGGCCGATACACAATGTTGTAACGTTATTTTGCCTCACATCATTGAGTTTCGAACGAATTAGACTTATTGTTGGCAATAATGGATCTTATTTAGGAACGCTAGCCTTGCCTGTGTCGTAGCGTGCGATGTGTCCGTTAAACGCCTCACACGTGTGCAACTTAAGTAAAGTTAACTATAGCATTCACAAGCTGTCAGCTGTTGACTCTAAAATTTGAAAAGTCTGTGCTCCCTGATGTCAGATATTAGTGTCGGGTTTGGCTTGATCCTAAATTGAAGAAAAAAAGGGCGTAAAGTTGACAATGTGTAACTTGAGTTATGGAGACTTCAATGAGTAGACAATTTTTGAAATTGTGGTTCTGAAGGAGCCTAGATCTAGAGTGAGCCATCGCTCTGTCTTTTCGCTTTTGTTTTTTTAGGTAAGGAGGAAGACGCTTAGAAAAAAACGGGACTGCAATTCAGGCTTTCACCTCAAATTGACATGTCCTTGGATATATTTTGATCGCAAGAACTGAATGTATTCATGTGACGTCACGGAGGCAGCTCCCACCACTCTAGTGCCTAAACATGGCGGCTACGATGATGTCAGTGCACCGTATTATCACGCGCACGCTATTTCACTTTTTGACAGCGACCGTTTTTCACCGGTTTATCACTGTTATCGCTTTGACGTTCGACGCAAGACGCGCCTGTCGCGCTGGCAAGTTTCTTGATTACGCCGCTTCTCAACCTGCTAGTACCCAAAGATGGCGTCCGCGATGACGTATGTGCAAACTATTTATTGACTTCTAGCCCGCTCAGCTAACATCATTGTTGACACTATTTGACGCTACAAGTCAATAAAATTTATGTAATAATGTGCCAATACGTATTTCTTTGTCTAGTCCTATTGCACGTACACTTGTCTATAGAATGCGCATCTTGTATACGTGCTTGGGAAATAATGTTCCTTGTGTATGGTTACTGCATCGACTAGGCATGTGCTCTATAGCTACCATCCGAGTGTTAGCACAATTCTTCTTTTGAAGGCTGGTGAGCTTTTTCACTGCACGTACAGGCAAAGAGAGTTTTGCAAAAACCAAAATTCACAAAGGGCGTCTTAAAAAAAAAAAGGAAATTATGCAGGTCCAACGCGCATCATGGCATCTGTGTGAAGCGGTGGTTTTTGAAGGGGTTATGCAAATGGCTATAAATTAGCACGCTTTATTCCTGCGTCTTTCCTGTAAAGGAAACTGAGGCACGCGCATGTGCTATTGGGCACCCATGCTCTATTGCACATTACACGTGGCGATCACCTCAAAGAGCTAGTTCGCGTTGGCACGATAGAAGTGTACGCGCGTCTGGGGCCTAATGGTTAGAGCGTCGGGCTGCTGGAACGTCGGTTACACCACACTCACCATAGGGCATGTAATTCAGGTTTCTTTTTTCTTTCTTTCTTTTTTTTTTGTTTAGGCGTTAACTACTTGGCATGACAGCAGCACATAGGGAGGAAAGTCTGCCATAGTTGGCAAAGAAAGCTTTGCTTGAAAACAGTAGATATTAGAGATTACGGACAATAACGCGTTGCAGAGATAACAGGCCACGAACATGTTGCTTGTGCGAAAAAAATGCACGTAATATTATTTGAAACGTTATCAAGACTTCTAAATTACGCTTTTAGTTGGGAGGAACGCAAGCGCAAGTAGTAAACCATTATAGTGAAAGCGCTTCGTTTACTTGAATTAGAGGAGTGGATTGCTTCAGCTCGGTGACTCCAGGAGTGGGAATGGTCCAACTTTCACCATCCAACTGGTCCAGCTTCATTAGAAGAAGAGGAATTAATGGAGATTTCCACTCTCCGGAATGGAGTGAATGAAGTGGAGGGCTCCACTGCGTCACTCTGCTGTCGATTGCTTTCAAATGTTTAACACGATACAAGAGGTCGCACCTTTGATTGGATATCCTGCGCTGATATCTTCCCGGCTGCCTTGCTTCAAGGCTATCTACTGGGGGCTGTAAAAAATACACCTTTATCCAACGACCTATAACCCGCTGCATGGAAGTTAAGCGCCATAACATTACGCTAGCTGACAGCGTATACGATAAAATAAACGCGCCCCCAAGTCAGAAAACGAGGCTTCATCGCTTTATTGGGTTGTCAAAGTGACGGCGCTTTGGCTTATCCGATTAGACGAGCACCGCTGCTGATGTGATGCCACGTGCATTGATGCACGTGGCGAAAAATTGGTACTGTAGCAGTACTATTCTGGACAACGGCGAATTCCGCCACATTGTCGAATCCGCCATCTTGTCAGCTTTGATTGGCCCAGAGGCCAGCTGCGGCCTCTCTGATTGGCTCAAAATGCCACCATTACAGGATATAACAATATGGCGGAACTCATCGATGTCCAGAATAGCGCTTTTGGTCCTGGGAACGAACCCGGAACCAACGCCAACTGCGACGCTTTCTTCCTGAGAAACTCGTAGGAATTTTCTTCAGTATCGTCGAGCTATGCATTGCAGCAGTTGGCAGTTTTCTCTTTCACAAATCTCCCGCCACACTGCGGGCTTCCGCAGAAACTTTATTCCTCCATCGCCATGTTTGAAGTCCGCCCCCGCGCGCTTCGATCGATGTGGCAGCCGGCTATAGTCAGTGTTCCTCGGTGCAGTTGCTGTGGTCATGCTGCTGCTGCTGCTGCACGTATTTGCACTGGCCTCGGGAGCCGAACTCGATGCGTACATTGGGGTTGTCGAGCACGCAGTCGTGATGTTCGGTGCAGCGGTGCTGGTACAGGGGAACGCACACCTCACCGGGACACTGCGGTCGTTGTGAGGAAGAACGAGTCGTTTGTCATGCTGGGTGAACGCGGCGAAGCTCATCAGCAATTCAGTGTTAGAACAAAAGAACACACCCACGGAAACGAGTCCGAACAAGACAAAGGGTTCACAGAGAGGTAGAGGCTTGGAGTGACCAACACGTGTCGCCAAAACGTGCCGCCCACTTTCTTGAATGATGCAACCGATTTTCTTTCTGAGTGGCGTAATGTGGATATATTGTAAACCCACCACTTATGTAACACCTCCTAGAGGGGTCTTCAAGGAAATAAAGTGAGGTGAAGTGTTCGAACAGGGGGGTAGGGGGGGGGGGGGGGAGTGACTGGAGTCAGCGCTTCGACAAAGGAAGCTTACCCTCATGAAGACATGATTTGTCTTCGTAAAGGGGATTTAAAGGGACCACTATAGAAAAAAAAAATATAACGTCGAGCTATAGATGAATAGATCATTCGTGTAGAAGTCTATCATCGTTTTCTGTGCGCCCATATATGACTTTGTTGCGTATGCAATCGCCCGCCGTAGGTCCCGCTGCTGCTTCTCAATTTGAATCGCCCGCGCACGAAAACAAACGAGTTGATGTAATCTCCCACGTGACCTCCCTCTATGCCACTCTCGGCAGCTCTGTGATTCAGCCAGTGATGACGTCACGTAACAGGTGATACTGTCCACAACAGGTGGCGCCACTGCGATTTTACATTATGATCTTTTTTTTTTTCTATTTTCTCACTGAGAATTCCTTATTACAGAATTAAGCGTAATATTTCGCTCTAGCTCGACTTGTACCGTTGTCACACGGCCACTTTTGATCTCGATCAAGCCCGATCCGGATCGAAGTTCTCGACCGCGATTGGCTCCCTCCCGCAGATAGCTCAAAGGAGCCAATTGTTACCGAAAAATTCGATCCCCATTGAGCTCGATTGCGATCGAAAGGCGCAGTTTGACACCCGTATTAATGTGGCCCTTTAATCCCCTTGTCGAAACAGGCTGAGGCTTCCCTTTCGTCCATTGCTGCTCACCCCCCCCCCCCCCCAAAAAAAAAAAAAAAAAAAAAAAGATGTTTCACATCCACCGCTAAGGGTAGTGCGCGGTGCTGGAATTACCTCTCCCATATATTGCTAAGGTTAATACATGTCGCAAATGTTTAAAGGGACACTAAAAAGAAAATGATTTCTTCTGTATCAGTAGATTACCCTTCCACAATACCCAACACACTACTCTTACCGCGAGAAGCCGCTTGGTAAGCCAGAAAGAAACCAAAAACACAGAAGGCGCGTGGCGATGCCACCTTGAAGTTCCCGCACCAGCTCACCGTGACGTCATGGACTTTGACAGCGTATTCTAGGTATCAGTTAATTTTTTAGCGGTAAAGATTAATTACATTGTGTTCTAAGGGAGCCTTGGACTGAATATGGCATGTTTCGCGAACTTTCACTGAACCAACGTGGCCCAAATACGAAAAATTACTTTAAACTCCTGACGTTACACCAAAGTGCTGACATTGCGGTTTCCGCGCGAAATTAAAAAAAAAAAAAAACAACGTTGAGCTTCATTTTCTCTTGTAATAATTCACCTATTGCAGTGTAACTAACGAGAGCAGTGTTCTCAAATAATACTTTATCAGTCTAAGTTGATTTATTGTTTCGCTTTAGTGTCCCTTTAATAAATTGAAGTTGATTTATTGTTTTGCTTTAGTGCCCCTTTAATAAATTGGATGGCGTGACAACTTCGTTCGCAACCGCCCGCGCCGTGTATCTCAGTTGGCATGGAGCATCGCACGTTGTCATGTGGTTAGGTTGGGTCTTTCCTTTCATCGTTTCCTTTATTTAAGAATCTGAAGCCTATATTGCAAATCAAACAATCATTTAAAATTATTTTTATAATTCAAATAAGAATAGAACGGTTAATTTTCTATATGGTCGTCTTAGCGTCATTGTGTGTCGGCTTCATATATATAGCTGCCACAGATTTCAGAAATGCCTATGGGAACTACTGAAATGAGGAAGGAAAACAGCAGGCTGGAAAAGTCACCGATAAAGTCCTGCTTCAATTTTCGACTGACAATGCGCGTTCAGCTTGTGGAACACCGAGGCGGTTGCGTTTCAGTCCCCGACTAAAACGCTTCAATTCACACTGGAAGCGGCCGAAATAAGTCTTGGTACCGAAAATGGAGAACTGCACAGCTGTACCCATCAGGCGAGTGATTTCCCATAAGTTTCCAATTCATGTACTGTTGGGGTCGACGTCTATACTTCTTATATTGTACATGAAGGAGTTACTGAGAAACAGCGTCTTTGCGTATACATGCTGGCTGCAATGTTCCCCTGTGCACGGTTATCTCTTGTAAGAAGCAAGGGAGGCTGAACCAGCATGTTGGTAATGTTGCATCTTTGGCTAGGAGCGCGACGATCTACATGGGAAGTGAGAGAAGTGACAGAAAAGAGCGCTGACTTGCAACAATACTTATTGCGCACATAACCCAGGCTTAAACACCACTCGATGGCACAAAAGAAAGCACAGGTGGGTGACACTTGTTCCGAACTTTGCTTCCAGCAAGCGGCATACATGCGTCTAGATATTGCACTTCTTTATCGCACAGTGATAATGAAGGGGCACTTACACAGCTCTCTCCCGACTTGTGAATTTCATGCGCTTCAATAGTCTCTCTATAGTTTGTTTGCTTTTGGGGTGACTGATACTTTGTGTGCCTTCGAATATGGGTCTGCAAACAATGATGGCGTCGGCAGTGGATGCCGAGATGTCACTTCTTTCACTGTCTTCCTGTCACTTCTCCCACTTCCCATGTAGATCGTCGCGCTGCTAACCAAAGGTCTCGTGAGAAGTCTGCGCATCAGGCCGGCTTTGATGATTTATGATGTTTATGATGGTATGAGCCTCTTTAGAACGAACGCATCTCCATAAAACAAAGAGGAACAAGACGCGTCTCACAAGTTCCTGGTATCACCTTTCATCGTACCTTGTAACAGACGTCGCAGCACCCGCAGTCGTCCTTGTAGGCACCGCATTTGCAGTTCACACGGTTGCACGTGACAGCGGCGCAGTTGACGTTGGCACAGTTCGGAGGTGACGTGCTGATTACACTGCATTCGTGACACGCACACAGATATGTCATCATCGTCGGTGGTCTACGAGTATTGCACATGAGCAGATGGATACAACTTTCGAACATATTTTCGATTCACGGCTTCGATCGTTTCCTATAGAAACGCGCATTTGCACGTTCGGTGGCACAGGGCAGAACACTTCGTCGTACACACGTATCACGCGAGTATACTAATGACTGTGATTTCCCCAACCGAACAACTCCAAAGAATGAGTAATGAGAAATCGTTCGATGCTGCTAGGTGCTTCGGATTCTCCAAAAGAATCTATATATACTATAGATTTCTGAGCGTTGATTAGGGGAGAGGTGCGGTTGTCTCTTTTATTGTCTCGTTGTCCAGAGGTCCTAGGAGACAACGCTGCTTCCCACTGGAGTAATGACATCTCAAGAGATCTTTAAACAAGCGGATAAATCTTTGCGAAATATTCGACTGATATTCAGCATTTGACGTTTCGCCGTGAGCTGCGCAACCGCTTGGAGCTGGCTAACACGACATCGCTACCACAACTCGAGGACCTTCAATTCTACTTCGTAAGTTTGCCATTGAACCGCGGGTTTTTTTCTATGTCGGTGCTTCGACGTGCAACGTCTGTAAGACCATGTAAACTCGCTTTCTGGCGTGGCTATGACGCAGAAAAACATTCTGCCCTCAGAAATGTGAACTTAAAGGCGCTTTTTTTGGAGGTCGTGATTCTCCTAATTTTCAGCGATTGTGCCAGCTGAACATTCTAACATGGGGTTCAAACAGAAAAGGGGTTCCTTGCATTCACAGTAGAATGTATGCACCCGCGACAATGGATCTGAAGTTGTCACGTGTGAAAACTTTATGCATTACTCGAAAAATTTCCGGAACGCATCTTTTTTTCCATGGGCACACGAAGTAGTACTGAGAAGTGTAGTGGCCCGAGGCTTGTGCGAGCCCGTCACAACCAGGGCCCCAATACCGACGCCACCTCCTTAATTCACCACGACTACAGCAGATTTCGAGCGAAATCGAGGTCACGAAAGGCCACATTGACTTTGGCTGCGTGCAGCTAAAACTACTGTGAAGTATACAATTATGGAGCCGAAAAGTTTGGAATAAACTCACCACGTGACTGCCAAGGAGAGCAGAACTAGCGAAATGGCTGTCTTCATCTTGAGCTACAGGACGTCTGCGCGCGGCAGGAAAAAAAAAAGTGTTTGATCTAAACACGCTATCGGTTGCATGGATATCTGATCTGGCGTAGAGATTGAAATCGATAATTGGACGACATCTCGTCTGGCCGTGAAGTAAATTAATATCAGAAAAAACAAACAATTAAAATCAGTACGTTGACAAAGGTGTTGTCAAAGAGGCCGATGTTGTTGCTTTTACACGAAAGCCTTGTTCACGCAGAGCCGGGGTCTTGTTCCTTTCTGTTTGTAATACGCCGTTAAGTTTGAGCGCAAAGCATCATCTTGCCTGTGACTTCATTTTGAAGCACCGTCACTTCGTAAGCAGTACAGTCAAGAGCATTCATGTGTGGGAACCGTGCTTGATGTTTAGCTGTCGGCTAAACTACCCAAGTGCTCATAATTGATAGCCTGCTTGTGAACAAGTGCTCTAGCGCACTACTGTCGGTCACTGTTGTCACGCTCTCCTTCAGACTACGGGGCTTAATTTGGTGCCTGTGCAAATGGTGATTGCGGTATTTTACTCGGTTGGAGGTCTAGTAGAATGACTGAACGGGTGTCCCATAGGGGACAGAAAACGCAGTCTGGAGTGGGAGGTGATTATATATAGCTGAAGTCATGAACTTGATAAATATTAAGGCGTAGGAGCGCGTCGGCTGACGCGACGAGTGGTGATTGGACACCGCTTGAAGAGGCCAGCTCGTTCAACAGGGGATTTAAACAGGCTCATAACATCGACGATAAGGATATGATGTTCGATATGTAGCTTTGTATTGAGCAGATGCCTACTGAACAGTGCTTTGAATTTTGCTTGTGTATCGTCGTCAACGGCGGCAGTCCCTACTCATCAACCTAAAACTACACAAGGTGTAAGCGGACTTCCTGCAATGACGAAAGCAGCAATTTGGAGAACAGCCTTTTCTTCACACTGGCTGCACACGCCTGGACAACAACTGGAGCACAAAATGGTACTTCGTGCTTGAAGCCAACTTAACTTTACGTTCTCTAGTGAGAAAACGTTAATTGGGCTGGTAAAAGTATAGTTTTAACTGGAGAGAGGCGTTCTTGAGAGATTGAGAGGGTTTCCCACGTATTATACTTACATCAAGTGGCCTATCTGCCATATAGACACTACCAGGTCCCGTGAATTTCGAAACGCAGGCGGACAGGAACTCCCGCTATGAATGCGAGACTGACACGCGAGCTAGCTGCTGCCGTTTTGACTTTGAGATTGTCCAGCGCTGACAAAGGGACGAACGAATACGCTATCTGTAGAGAACGCGGTGTCTCGTGTCTGTCGATTTGAACACCGTCAGATCAAGTTGCGGTATGCGCGCGAAGGTGCAATCGCGGATAGCGCTAAACGAGAGACGATATAATGTGCTCACCCAAGCCGAGCTGTTCCCTCTGCGCGTACGCCTGGCACACTAAAGGCCGTCGCAGTGCAATACGGTTTGTATGTATATATATAGCCGCAAATAGTAATTGCTGTTTTATCTGCCGCTGGCTCTGTCACTCCCGACCACACTTGCCCGACCCCCGGCCGGTTCATTTTCTCCTGTAACGAAAAACCTGAACTAGTCTCGACTGAACTCCGCAGTCGTGTTTATTTTCTCTTCCTTTCCTTCTTTCTTTCTTCCCGCTTTCTATCCACCCAGTGGCTGCGAGGGCGATGACAGAGATTAACATGTCCCGTCTCCCTCCAGACGGAAAACTGAGACTGTTTACGAAACCGAGAGCGCGCTGACTGTCTAGTGTCTATGGACTTGGAGGAATTCGCGACGGATGTGTGCAAATAATGTTCTCTAACTTGTGAATAATGTCGGTTTGGCCGGACGAAAGAATTCGTCCAACGAAGACCCGGTAAACTCGCGATAGCTCTGTGCTTCTAGTTCAACATTTCTTTGGGAACCATCTAAAAGGGGCAATGATTATGGGAAGAACCGGGTTGTTATGGTGCCTCATGTGTAAAGGCAGATAATACTAACGCTACAGACGTGAAGGGTTGACGGCCCGTTTACAGTGTCATGACGTCATCATAGGGTCGCGGACCTTGCGCCTAACCGTATAAGATGGCATGCTAAGGTCGCGGGACGGCAATCGCGTTCACTGCGAAGCCATCTGTGCACATGTCCCAAGGCAGCAGACGCCCGGGGGGCTGAGCGTGTGGCTTATATTAGTGACTCTCCGGGTAGTGACATTCAGTCGGCCGGATGCCTCTTTCGTATGTGTATGTGACAAGTATTATAACAGAGACTGGGAGAGGGAGGAGCTTCCATTAACCCTGAAACTTGAGTTATTTAGCATGGAACTTATAGTTACATCGCTGAGGTCGCAGATACAATCCTGTGTAAGCTACCTTCCAACCCTTGGGAGCTCATAATTTCAATTCTTATCTGTCGCAATTTGTCCAAGAACTAATTTATTCTTCTCTGGTAGTGTGGCGAAGGAGTTATATTGTCGATTTTTATTATTCTCTAACGTCTTTTAAGTTCAATTACCTATTCTTACGCAGACTACTATATTGCTTTGTGTCAAGTTATCAGTATCGGTCAATCATTTCACCAGAAAACTACATTCCAGTTTCCTCTGGAAGTCTTGCCGGACTTGGATACGCGTAAAAATGTTCGTGTCTATTATTTTTCCTTTCTTTCATCTTTCGCCGTGGTCGCACGAAGTAGCACGCCAGGCGTTTATCCGGGCTAACATCTTGAGCTTTCAATGAAGGACAAGTCTCTCTCTCTCTCTCTTCATTCTTATTTCCTTCCCAAACGCAGATAGTCCATGATTGTTGCGGTTCCCAAAAAACTCACTATTGCACGATATCCCACACTGCTTACAAGCTTTCGCCGTGGGTAGAAGCCCTTAACTTCCACGGCTTCAACACTTTACGCCCTCTTTCAGAATAACCCTAACCCAAACCTGTTCTTAGCGCTGGAGCTAAGAACCACGTACTCTGTGGGTGCGAGGAACAAATGGAAACCTTGCAAAGTAATACATCGCTTCCAGTCACCACAACGGCTCATTAGAAAAAAAAAAAAAAAAAAAAAAACGTGGGGGCAGCTTGCACTAATGATGCACGGCTGCAGTAACCAGCGGAGCTGGTGATCGACCTAGCTTCTTCCAGGTTTTACTAGGCTTGGCTAAGTTTGGCTAGGAAATGATAAGTGCTGCTAGGCACGGTATTCCGAATCGGCTCGCCGCCGACCTGCATATTCTCGCTTGGCCGCGCGACGCGCTTCAAGTTGAGTGGCTTCTTCTTCGGGTGTCCGGGTCTTTGGTTGTCCCAGGTCAAGGCTACATGTACTCGCCACAGAGTCAACGAGAGTTCTGCCGCCGTCTCGGCGGCTCCGAGCTTTATATCCCGGGTGACGACACGGCCAAGCTGCGCCTCCACACTTGCCGGGGCGTGGCTGGTTGAAACCTGCCGAGCCGCCGTCAGAAGCGCCTGCTGCAGTCACGGACACCGTGCGCCTTTGGCGCGAACGCGGAGAAACGGGGAAACGCGGACGGCCTTGGCAGCAGCTCTGCGCGTTGCCTCATTGGTGCTGCTACAATTTATTTCTCTCTCCCTCTCTCACTCTCATTTTCTCTTTCTCTCTCCCGAGCATAGCGCGCGCCGCGTGCGTGCTCTCCTTCCCTCTCCTTAACGTCCCATGTCAAGGAAACATGTGCACGGCACGGAGAGTAGGTGAAGCACACGCCGCTCCGCGAAGTGGTTGCTAGGCAACGGGCGGTGACGTCATCGTTCAGCAAGGTTTTTGTACAGGCTCCACGGACTGACGGTCGGCTTAAACAGCTCCGATGTTAAATGTAATTAACGGCAGGGAAAGTCCGACCTCCCAGAACGAACCACTGACAACGAAAGCGGGCGAAGCAGTCAAACAAAAGCTACTCATTAAAAAGAAAATGTCAGTTTGGACCGAATCTGAAGCATTGAAAGCAATATAGCGACGTTTACCATTGCTGATAATCAGAATTAACGCTCCAAAAGTGTGAGTAGCGCTACAAGCGCTACTCACACGACGGACGGACACGACGGACGGACGGACAAACAGACGGACATCATCGTGTCCCGCTAACGCACAATAAATATACAGACACGTCGCAAGCTAAACATGTGCAAGTCCCCCGCAGGGGCGTCTGCGTGAGCAGGCGTTTGGTGTGCTGCGACTCCACGGACCCGAGCACAAGAGGGTTGGACCCTCCCGCGTGTCGCCGTGCGCGGCTTAGCCGTGTCTGGGGAAAGGGGGATCCTGGAGGTTGAGCCGATGCCGGGTGTTTGGACCTTTAAGGCCCCCCGGCAGAGGCAACACACCTCTTCGGCCTCTGCTTCACATAGACGGCACCTCCAGACTGACCCACCTGGAGGAAATCGGCAGTCGCCTTTTCCTGCCCCCTCTTCAATCTTTTGTCTTTCTCTCTCACTTTTCCATCTGTCCTGTCTTCTAGTCACTTCTTTTCACTTCCGAATTTCTGGGCGGCAAGGGTTAACCTGGTGTAGCTATCCAACCTTGGGTATTTTATATTAGGTTATAGCGGCGATGCATGGCTGGCGTCTGCAAGCATTCCATCCTTGTAGCGTCCCCTTGTTGGGCTCGGTGGTGGGTGGCTACCATCGCCGCCGAATTTAGCAATTTCATATGGCAAATCCTTTTCCCCCACTTCCTGATCGCTCCCTGAAAAGGGGGCGCACCGATGACACTTTCAACTTTTTCATGAAACCCAAAGAAATATTTCCCAAGTACCATGTCATTCATAGCCAACACGAAACGAAGACAGTCTGTACTATATCTCCATTTGTCGTAGCAAAATGCCTGACAGAAGCAATTGGCCCAGGTTACAAGGTAACTAAGATGGGAAGCGGAGACCTGCTTCTGGAAGTGCGTGATAAACCCCAGTATAACAAATTGTCTAAACTTGTTGCATTTGGTGACATCCCCGTCTCAGTGGGCCCTCACAGGTCAATGAACACTGTACGTGGTGTCATCTCGGATGACGACCTTCTAGAACTCAGCGAAAGTGAGCTGTTGGATGGATGGCAAGACCAAAACGTAGTAAAGGTTCAAAGAATTAAGTTAAGGCGTGACGACAAGGAAATTCCCACAAAGCATGTAATTATCACGTTTGGAACAAGTGACCTTCCAGATTCAATCGAGACGGGATATTATAAGCTCCGTGTACGACCGTACATACCCAATCCGCGCCGATGCTTCAAGTGTCAGCGTTTTGGGCATGGGTCTCAGAGCTGCCGAGGGCGCGCTACTTGTGCAAAATGTGCTTCTAAAGAACACGCCTCAGATAACTGCACTTCCACAACCCATTGTGCCAACTGTGACGGAGACCACCCCGCCTATTCGCGATCGTGCCCGTCATGGAAGAAAGAAAAAGAAATATTACAGCTCAAAGTCAAGCTAAACATTTCCTTTCCAGAGGCGCGCAAGCGTTTTTCTGCCCACAACCAGTCCAGTCCTTCCTACACCGATGTGGCGCGCCGGGGGGCAGCGTCACATCCTGCGGCGGCTGCCCGAGTCACACAGAGTGTGACAGCGGTGACACCATCAGCCCCCCTGGCAGGAGCAGCCAGTGCTGTTCCGCCCCCTACATCGCAGGGCCAGCAGTCCTCCGGGCCTGCCGGTCCCAGGGCCACTGCTCGTGCAGACCGGCCCCAAAAGCCCCCTAGTGTGCCCGCGGAGCGGGCAGCAGCCAGCGCCTCTGACGAGGCAATGGATGCAATCATCACTACTCCGGCGTCCCAGGCGCCGAAGGAACGGCGTAGCTCCATGGAGCGCGTCGGGAGAAAAGAAAAATCCCGTATTACGGGGCCTGGAAAGGTCTCGTGAACTAACTTCTATCTTTCTGTACACACATCACTAACTTCTTTTCCATTATGGATACCCAAGTATTACAATGGAACGTGAGAGGACTTCTACGTAATCTTGACGATGTTAAAGAACTCCTCCGCAAATTCAGTCCAAAGGTGATGTGTGTACAAGAAACACACCTAAAATTAACACAGACGAACTTTTTAAGGCAATATGTCACTTTCCGCAAAGACCGCGACGACGCTCTCGCCTCGTCAGGGGGTGTGGCCGTAATGGTCGATAAGGGCGTTGCATGTCAGCAATTAAGCCTCCGAACGTCCCTTGAGGCAGTTGCTGTCCGAGCATTGTTGTTTGGTAAACTAGTCACAATTAGCTCCATCTACATTCCCCCTTCCCATCAGCTTTCCAGAACAGAATTTCAGAGCTTCATCGATGAACTTCCTCCGCCATACATAGTCGCTGGTGACCTTAACGCTCATAGCCCCCTGTGGGGCGACTCTCGTTGCGATGCGCGAGGGCGCCTTATAGAAAATTTCTGTTTTCTTCAGGTGAATGTGTATTGAACAAGAAAGAACCTACGTACTACAGTATTACACATAACACATACTCGTCCATAGACTTAAGCATAGTGTCGAGCACTCTAATGCCATACCTGGAGTGGTCCGTCCTCAAGAACCCCTATGGAAGCGACCACTTCCCAATTATGTTGAACTCAACGAAACGAGATGGATGCTTGTCACCACCTCCTCGATGGAACATGGACTCGGCGAACTGGGAACTGTTCCGAGAGCTAACACACTTAGGCCGTGATGACATTGTTGCTCTTAACGTGGACGACGCCGTAGCATATCTAACTGGTTTTATTATTGACGCTGCTACAAAATGTATTAAACAAACTAGTGGACTGGCTCAGAAGCGCCGCATTCCTTGGTGGAACGAAGAATGTCGTAAAGCCCGCAAAAATCAAAACAAAGCTTGGGGATTGCTTCGCGATTCTCCTACTGCCGAAAATCTTATTAATTTCAAACAGGTTAAATCGCAAGGCAGAAGGACACGTCGACGTGCAAAGAGAGAGAGTTGGGAAAGGTACATTTCTGGAATAAATTCCTACACAGACGAGGCAAAAGTATGGAACAGGGTGAATAAATTAAAGGGCCGTGAGACGAACCCGCTGCCCTTAGTGAGTACCCAAGGAGATGGCCTGGAGAATCAGGCAAACTGTCTGGGCGAACACTTTGAATATGTCTCCAGTGCATCTCATTATACACAAACATTCCTGAGGTTCAAAGAACGCGCAGAGCGACAGCCCCTCGATCGGAAATGTGCCCGAAATGAACATTACAACTGCCCGTTCAGTTTAGCTGAACTTAAAGCTTCTCTTGCTTGTTGCAACGGTTCGGCACCAGGTGCTGACCGTATCATGTATGAAATGATCAAGCACCTACACCCTGAAACACAAAAGACACTTCTCTCTCTTTTTAATGTCATGTGGGCTGCTGGTTCCATTCCATCTTCTTGGAAAGAGGCTATAGTAATCCCCATACTTAAACAGGGCAAGGACCCGTCCTTACCTAGTAGCTACAGACCCATTGCTTTGACAAGCTGTCTTTGCAAGCTCTTCGAAAAGATGATTAACCGGCGCCTAATCTGTGTCCTAGAAAGCAACGTAATACTAGATCCTTACCAATGTGGCTTCCGGAAGGTAGGTCGACTACAGACCACCTTGTCCGCATCGAGGCAATCATAAGGGATGCCTTTATACACAAACAGTTTTTTCTCTCCGTATTTCTTGATTTAGAGAAGGCATATGACACCACATGGCGCTTCGGTATTATCCGAGACCTTTCCGCTATGGGTGTCCGCGGCAACATGTTGAGTACTCTGCAAAGCTACCTTTCTAACCGTACCTTTCGTGTAAGGGTGGGCCAGGCCTTGTCTAGGTCTTTCACCCAGGAAACTGGTGTCCCGCAGGGCGGTGTGCTTAGCTGTACACTGTTTATTGTGAAAATGAATTCTCTACGCGCGGCTATTCCACGAACGATGTTCTACTCTGTATATGTAGATGATGTCCAGATTGGTTTTAAATCGTGCAACTTTGCTGTCTGCGAACGACATGTCCAGCATGGCTTAAATAAAGTGGCTAAATGGGCTGATGAAAACGGTTTTAGGTTGAGCCCACAGAAAAGCACATGCGTCCTTTTCACTAATAAGAGAGGAATAGTACCAGACCCTGCTATTGAGCTGTCTGGTACCACATTACCTGTAAGCAAAGAGCACAAGTTTCTAGGCATCATATTGGACTCAAAACTCACATTCGTTCCGCACATCAAATATTTGAAGGCTAAGTGCCTGAAAACAATGAACTTATTGAAGCTGCTGTCGCGTACAACATGGGGCAGTGACAGGAAATGCATTTTGAACTTGTACAGGTGCCTTGTCGGCTCACGACTTGACTACGGGGCGATAGTTGACCAGTCTGCTGCACCCAGCGCTTTAAAAATGTTGGATCCTGTTCACCATTTAGGAATCCGCCTCGCGACTGGGGCCTTCAGGACAAGCCCCGTACAAAGCCTTTATGTGGAAGCGAACGTGTGGTCGCTCCACCTTCAGAGGACTTATGCCAGCTTTATATATTTCCTTAAAATAAATTCAAACCGTACACATCCTACCTATTTTACCATAAACGATACCACATCTGCCACACTATTTAATAATCGACCAACAGCGAAGCAGCCCTTCTCGCTACGCGTGAGAAAGCTCAGTGAAGAAATGGGTGCTGCACTACTTGAACATTGCCTAATGCCTCCAGCGAAGCTGCTACCGCCTTGGCAGTGGCAGCTGGTTGAATGTGACACATCGTTTATTGAAGTAACAAAACACGCGCCAGATGCACACATTCAAATGCACTTTTTAGAATTAAAGTCAAAATACTCTTGCCCTGAATTTTGCACAGACGCATCAAAGTCACATGCTGGCGTTTCCTATGCGGCAGTCGGTCCGTCCTTCTTGGAATCCGATGTACTTTATCCCCACACAAGCATCTTTACGGCAGAGGCCTATGCAGTACTATCGGCGGTGAAACACATTGATAGATTGAAACTCCAAAAGGCTGTAATATTTACCGACTCTTTAAGCGTTGTTAAAGCGTTAATGATGCCGCAAAAACATAAACACCCTGTAATTATGAACCTCTACTCACTGATCTGCTCTGTTTATGCATCTAAACAACAAATCATAATATGCTGGGTGCCTGGGCATAGAGACATTGAGGGTAATGTTCTTGCCGATCAAATGGCCACATCAATAACATCGCACGCTATTAATCCTACCGCTGCTGTCCCTGTAACAGATTTGAAACCTTTCTTGCGGAAGAAACTGCGAAGCTACTGGCAACGTTTGTGGGATGCGCAAACAAATAATAAGCTTCACTTGATTAAGCCACAGTTAGGTTTCTGGCCCTCTGCATCAAAAACACGGCGAACTGATGTCCTATTCTGTCGCCTCAGAATAGGACACACATATGGTACCCACAATTTTCTATTGAATGGTAATGATCCTCCAACCTTTGGTAGATGTGGCGAGAGGCTCACCGTTCTTCACGTCCTCCTGGAATGTAGGGAAGCCGAGAGAGAGAGGAAGAAACATTTTCCTCTGGCATACCGCTGTTCTATCCCTCTTCATCCTGCTATGTTTCTTGGCAAAGAACCGCTTTTCACTACCAAAGCAGTCCTCGCTTTTTTGAATGATGTTGTCTTGCATGTTATCAGCCCAAGAAATACGTAATGCATCCTCTCTCAAGAGGATGCCACTGTGATAATAGTTCAGTTTAGCCTCTGACATATCTTAGTATATCATCAATCTTTTACAATGCATCCCTCGTATCGATATCACACTTCATTAGTCATTGCCATATTCTTAGTAACTATAGATTTTACGCATTTTACAGCGACTATTTTAGGCCTCTTTACAGCCATGCCACATCTGTTTTATCCACTCCTTCTAATTCACCATTCATGTACCACTGACACGTCATTATCATCGCCTTGGCGCTCTTTGGCCGCATCTGGCCCTTGCGCCAAAAAACTCCAACAATCAATCAATCAAACATGTGCAAGTCAAAGACGGTTGCGCAAGCAGTCAACCTCATGGGTTAAGAAGTGCAAGGATCTGTGTCCTTTTTGATAAAAGAAAACTTGGGAGACGGTTAAGCTTTGCCTTAAGAAAAAAAAAAAAAGAAAAGCGTCAGTTTGCGCTGGTCAGCCAATGACAACGGCGGAGCCCTTCCTCTGTCCCGGACAGTCCGGGCATTCAAGGCGCGGGCCGCAGTCCCGTCGCTCAGAGTTCCCTATCGACAGTCTGCCTGCGCTCGATGCCACCGGTAGCCGACCTGGGCCCGGGGTGTTAACCCACAAGGCGTCGTGCGTATCCTCGTGACCCTCGGGATTTGATCCTGCCACCTCCCCTCGCCAGAAGACGATCCAGTGCCTCGCACCACTCGTCCATGCGGCTCGGGTGATCATCAGTGGTCGACCGGGATCTATATACATGTGGGTCGCAGTTCCAGCACTATTATCTACACCATACTTTCGATCCATGTCGCGCATGTACTGACCACTAAAAACGTCGGACGAGCACTTACAGCCCACTGCTCGAGGCAATAATATCGCGTGATAACACCACGTAATGGTATGAAAACGTAACTATGCTAACGTAACTAACAGAACATCAAAAATAGAAAGATAAAAAATACAAAAAGGGCTACACTGCGTCGGTAAGGTAAACAAGAAAAATTAAGTGGGTTTGAGTACATATAGGGGATGAGTATGGTTAGTTAAAAGGCAAGATGGTTAGTTAAAATTTTGCGGACTGATTTACTGTCACTGCACGAATTTGTTTTCTGGGAGGCGATTCCAAACGACAACGGCAGAAACAACCGCACGTATTTGTAGTGATGTTGCTTGGCCCATGGTTTAGCTGGGAAGAGTGTAATTGGCCAACGCAGTCTTCGAACTCTTGGTACACATCACCCTTAACATGGCTGCCAGTTTCTGAAAACAGAATTGATACCCCTTTTTGGTTCTGAAATGGCAGCGGGGGAGCGAAACTGTAAGCTTTCATATATAACACCTCCATATAAACAGAAAACGATGGTGTAGCAATTTTTTTCTGCCCTTAATTGACCCACACACTTAAAAAAAAAATACTGCATATCTCCCCAAGCATGCCCACATTCCCTCTAAATATAAACTTGGTGAATGATGCAGTTATCTTAGGACACCTAAAAAACGAACATATAGCGTCTTCGAGTGCCTCTATAAGCGGTGACAACCGAAGATTTACAAACAAGCTCCGCCCACGAAACCGCCCTGCACCTGCACTTCGGCTTGAAAACTCCGCTCGCAGCTTAATGACTTTGCTCTGCGAATGTTTATAACTGCTAGGATGACCGAAAAATAAAAGCTCGCTTTTCCAAGTTAAAATATAACCTTCGGCTGAGAGCTGATGTCAGGATAAGCCATAAAATTTGCTTTCCCTTCGTACAGTCGCTAGAGTTTGACCTTTTCTTTTAAATATAACAAATCTCATCAAATTATGTGCGGTGGTTGCCGAAAACTATTTTTAATTTCCGAAGTGTTTATATAGCGGGCCCTCAGCTAATGAATGTAACGCCCCTGAAGACCTGCAACATGTACTGTGCGACTGCGGCCGCTACTTGTCAGAGAGACAGTCTTTGAAGGCGGCACTACACCTGCTACGGACCCGAGCTTCGAACTGCGGCACATTCTCGGCCCGTGGCAAAGCACCATCTGTGCCTTGCGCACGATGAAAGCGCTCCTGATGTTCTTGCGGGCCGCAAGTCTTAAGGAAACTGTAAATACCTCTATGTAGCCTAGCGTCGTAATTTTATTTACCTAGAGAGAAACACTTAATCAGTTTAGTCTAATGAAGTATTCGTTCAAAACTCTATTTTGAGTTAATTCTGCGGAAATAGGCTGATTATTAGATCTGGAAATGAAAGTCAAAGTTCCGTTTTTTTTTTTACTTTGAGCCGAAACGCCAATGTCAGTATACGTCAGTGTGACGTAACATATTTCAAAGATGTTTTTTTTCGCCCTTCTTATTTGGGCCCTTGTGGCACAGTACAAGCACTTGCAACTTGCTAAGTTGAAGCTCTGGCTCGTTTGTAAGAGAATGCAGTCCATCTTTGGTTATAAATATTTAACATTTTACAGAAATAAACTTGAATCTTGAAAACGAAACTATGCTCCAGCAGACGCCTTCAAAATCCATGACGTCATTGCGAGATGTTGGGGGAACTTCACGGCGGAGTCGCCACCTGCCTTGGGTCTTTTCTGGCTTATCGAGCTTCCTTTCAGTATACCCTATATGACTCGCTTTTTATTGCGATAGCAATTATATGGACACTCAAAAGCAGATTTCTGCCGTCGCCGTCGCCGTGAGGTTCCGTATGACGTCAATGGAGATGAAATCGTCGCCGCGCGCCGAACGCTGTATGTGCGAGTGAAAGGGTGCGAGGGGCGCGCGCTTTCACGGGGAGTGAACGCACGGCGGAGAACAAACGCGCGTTCTGAGCCGTGCTCGCTTAAGGGCTGCAGAAGTAGGCGTCTCTTTCCCCCTTTACAATCACCATATATGTAGAGCTATAGGAGGCTATGGTAGAGCAAACGCGCCTTCTTCCGACGTGCGAGAGGCCGTGGGGGGGGGGGGGGGGGGGGGGGGGGGGGGGAGGAAAGGGAGGCGACGTTTAGCTGCGGCACCAAGTGCCTATTTATATCAGAGGCTCCGGCAACAGTCACCAACGCCGCACGCATTTTGAGCGAACGCGGGCAAAACGCCGACGGCGTCGACAACAGTTCTGCGTGTTGCCGGTGCTGCTGCATGTCCAAGTTTATACAGCTGATAAAGCTAATATCATTTACTCCGTATAGCTCTCTACAAGTTTGCTATCGCAATTGATGCTTCGCCTTTCAGGTGAAACTGCGACATTTTTTTTTGCATTACAGAAGGGTAACTTACCAACACAGCTCAAATTATTGTTCTCTGCAATGTTCCTTTAAAGTAAACCCTACCGCCGCAGTGAAGTGCGGTGCGCGTTTCTCAGCGCGCAACAATATTTCCACACGGGCCAGTGAGGATTATTGATGCGTTTGGTTAAATTATAGAAAGCAACAATGGTTAAGAGAATGCGATTCTTCCCACTATTTTAACTATTGCTCTTTTATTCTGCGTTCTACGCGCCGGGGTGGCTCAGTCAGCTAAGGCGTTGCGCTGCTGAGCACGAGGTCGTCGGATCGAATCCCGGCCGCGGCGGCCGCATTTCGATGGAGGCGAAATGCAAAAACGCCCATGTGCGTCCATTGTAGCCTAGTCCCTCAATAGTATGGTCGTAGTGCACGTTGAAGAACCCCAGGTGGTCAAAATTAATCCGGAGCCCTCCACTACGGCGTGCCTCATAATTAGAACTGGTTTTGGCACGTAAAAATCCCGAAAGAATAATTCTGCGTTCCATATACGTTGTCAAGCGTGTGAAATTCTGCAGCTTTATGCAACCAAGGGCGTTGAGGGTCCCTCAGCGTCTTCGCGGATTTTTTCTCTGCCTCCTCCATTTATTGTATGCAAATGCAAATCAATAAAGACTGAAAGAAAAAGAGAACAAGAGCCCACATAGTTAGGAAGACCACGTGGACGCAAAGTCCGCGGCTCATTACGCGACACTAGCTTGCGCACTTTGAGTTGGAAAATTCAGTCTGTGCCAATCGTGCACAGTGGCGAAGCTAATGAAATCTAGTTAAGTCTGTGTGCTTAATTAGCACGAAACCAGAACATCTCTCTTCTTCATTGCACTTAATAATTATTGTAGTGGCTGGTGCTGATGTCGAGAATTAATATAAATGCAAAAAAGACACACGCAACGAATATAGCGATATGATTTTTATCTTTTAAATTCTAAATCGGTTACCTTTCCATTTCGACGTTGGCTTGCATTGTTTTTTTTTTTTTAACGTCCCATTACGTGACGAGTGCCCCTCGCAGGCGCTTACCATTCATAAAGAGAACGACAACGACGACGGCTGGCATGCCATGGAGACAATGTCGAACTGCCGGTTGTACTTTTATTATCGTGACTTTGGCGCTTCATTTAAAGCGTGGACACGTTTTAAATGAAGCTGTGTATTTCCGGATGCCCATCCACGTTGTCGTGTCCTTCGATTGTTTCGTTGGGACTCCTGCAGTGTCCGCTGCCACCGGTAAGGAATGATCGCTCGGGATTGTCCAGGGTACAGTTGTAGCCATCGGTACAGGAATCTCTGAACAGGATGGTACACTCTTCGCCGGGACACTGCAAAAATAGAGTGATTAAGAAAACAGTCACGCAAGGTCGGTCGCCTGTGTGAAATTTGGTGACAAGTCCAGAACCAGACCATGTTGTGACTCTTCCAATATCCAACGAGAGAAACGTGCCAGGAAACAAACTGTCATCCACACGACTCTAGCACCAAGCTACAAAGGAAACCCAGACGCGTTTCTTAGAAACCACACGGGTTTCTCACAGAGAAAGCATCGCTTGCAGCGATTGCGCTTAAAGGCATCACCGTACGGTGATGCCACTGGTTGCCGACGTCACCCCACAGGACCTGGACGCGAAGGGAACTTGGGTCAATGTCTAGGCGGACGGGTGATACCTCCACACAGAGTCAGAAGTTCGAATCCCAGCTAGGAACATCAAACGTGTGTCACAACTAGGTCGTGGTTTTGGCATGTAAAACCCCAGGGTTTATTTCAATTTTTTTACCAGATTTTAGAGTAGCCCTTGAGGCCGCATAGCACGTGCAGACGCATAAAGCATGAGCTAAGCCGTCACACGCATTGCACTGTAGCGAACGCGTTAATTGCACTTTGTACAGGAAGCTGCTTGTGCATAGGTTCGCGTAGACGAGTTCAAAGTAACCAGAAGTTAGCACGAAGAGTTTGTGTTGAAAACTTGACCATGCTTCAGATTTCTTCTTTCATTTATTTGTTATCCCTAATATTTATTATGCTCATTATTACTTTCGCATCTATTATATGTATTGCATTTTTGATGAACTCTTCCAGATAAGTGCGATGAAATGATTATATTTGTACACTTTTCCTTCATATTGGAAGCCAAACGTTCTGATAGAATTATACCTCTCTGGTTGGGCACATAAGTAGGAAGTTAATAACGTACTCCAACCAAAAAATGTCACAGTTTCGCCCTAAGGGCGAAGCAATGAATGCGATAGCAACACAGCAATGTCATACGAAGTAAGGTGAGCGGCCTTGGTAGCAATATGAATTGTAGTAAACATGAGCTGATTAAGTAAGCAGGTGTGCTGCGGCGTAAGTAGACCGACATGAAGAGAGACTCGATGACCACGAGAAGGCGCGTGTGAAATGGTGGTGTTGATGAGAAACGCTGCCCGTGGGCAGCGCGTGCGAAGGGACACACCTGTAGTGCTGCACTGCCGATCTGGGCAGCATTGCATGTGTAGCGTGCGTTGGAAAATGTGGCCCGACTATTACTAACTGAATGAACAAGCGTGGTGTGAGCGCGCACAAACAAACATGAATAGATCACACTGAATGACTGCAGACAACGACTGTCAAAACGCTGGCAGCGCAACGTACCTTCGCCCGCGCGGGCGAAGGTACGTGCGGTCTATCAACGGAAACTGAGCGGCATAAAGGTCAGAGCCGTGTGGAGATAAGAGACGGTGCGGTCGAACGAACGACGAGCGCGGTTGTTGGAAGCGTAGAAGTGCGCCCCCCCATGCTCCCTCCGGCGCTGGCTTCCCGCTTCCTGGCTTGCGCGTGGGAGAGATAAGAGACTGTGTGGACGAGCGCGGTTGTTGGCAGAAGAGTGCCCCCCCCCCCCCCCCCCCCCCCCCCCCCCCCCACTGCTCCCTCCGGCGCTGGCTTTCCGCTTCCTTGCTTGCGCGTGGGAGATTGAGTGCGTTCGCTCTCCGTGATAGCGCGCGTCCCCCCACGCTTCCGCTGGGGCATACGGCGCGCGGCGAAGATTTTATCTATACGGAACGTCACGGCGACGACGACGACGACGCCGACGGCAGAAATCCGGTTGAAGTGTCCATATAATTGCTATCGCAATAATAATGAATTTGTTAAAGCCCGACGCTTCGAAGTCAACTCTGCTCCTTCCTGAGCGGGTAAGCGACGGATGTTAGCGGGAGGCAGCTTCTCTAAAACTCCTTGATTATAGGCGGAACAACACAAATCGTTCGAAGGGTGGCAACCTCCCCACCGTATACGTATGCAAGCACCATGGCCTGCGCACCGCGACGAAAATGGGTAGAAAAGGCGCCGCGGCACAACACTGTAGCCTCTCCTCCTGAGCGCCTGAGAAGGAACACTGTCTCGAGGAAGAACCGGGAAACGTGCCTATATGTAGATCTCCTGCATATACGGCAGGCATTTTCAAATCCTGACTGGGAGCTTAACACTGTCGTTGAAAAAAAAAAGTGTACAATCATTGCATTCTACCGGTGCGAGCATATGGGGCAGAAACTTGGAGGCTAACAAAGAAGCTCGAGAATAAGTTAAGGACCGCACAAAAAGCGATGGAGCGAAAAATGTTAGGCCTAACGTTAATAGACAGGAAGAGAGTGGTGTGAATCAGAGAGCAAACAGGGATAGCCGATATCCTATAATGGACATTAAGAGAAAAAAAATGTAGCTGGGCAGGTCATGTAATGCGTAGGACTGATATCCGGTGGACCATTAGGGCTAGAGAGTGGATACCAAGAGAAGGGAAGCGCAGTCGAGGGCGGCAGAAAACTAGGTGGAGTGATCGAGTTAGGAAATTCGCAGGACGCAAGTTCGAATCAGCTAGCGCAAGACAGGGGTAATTGGAGATCGCAGGGAGAGGCCTTCGTCCTGCAGTGGACATAAATATAGGCTGATGATGATGATGATGATATCTCCATTATTATTAGGCCCTTATTAAAGGTTTCATCAAGAATATGTTCATTGAAAGGCATCACAGCCACTTCACTGTGCTCTCAGTTTTGAAGAAAAGTTGTCCTTTTTATGACAAAGGGGGGGGGGGGGGGGGGGGACGAAAGAAAGGAAGGCGCTGGACAAGCACTTGATCCTGCGTCTGTCTTCATTTCGTGCTTGTCCTAAAGTGCCCGCTCGTTCAAGAGACACTAATCGAGAGAAACAAAGAACTTGAGCTCTATTAATAAGTTACCCTTCTACAATACATCACAAAAATCCACTCTTACTACGAGAAAACACTCGGCAAGCCACAAAATACGCAAGGACTGGAGACGGGTGATGGCGACGTCGCCTAGAAGTTCCTGCACTAGCATGCCGTGACGTCACAGATTTTTAAGGTGTCAGCTCGGGCCTAGTTAACTGTTTAATGGTAATGAAGGACTACATTGTATTCTAAAAGATTCCAAGAACTGAGCATAGCAAGCTTCAAGAAGTTTTCCAAAGCCACAACGGCCCAAATATGAGACGATACATCAAAATCTGTGGCGTCACACCGACGTACCGACGCTGTGGTTCCGGCTCAAAATTCAAATGATGAAGCTTTTGACCTTCATTTTGTCTTCTGATAATCAACCTGCTGCTGCGAAATCAAAATAGTGTTTTAAAAGAACACACTTTATCAGACGAAACTTATTTAGCGTTTTTCTTTAGTGCATCTTTAAAAACCTGCAAGTAAGAACTAAATATAGCCTTCAGCAACACATCCTTTTAAGATACGCTTCCTCATAGACTTACCGTGTGACAGATGTCGCAGCAGCCACAGTAGTCCTTGTAGCTACCGCATCTGCATCGAAAGACTTGGCACGTTGCGGGGTCACATGTCACGGCGGCACAGTTGGGAGGTGACGTTGCAGACACACTGTAAAAAACAAGGTCACCTTATTATTTGCAAGAAACTTGGCGGATTTATAGTCGAAAAAAAAAAAAGGCATGTTTATCTGTCTCTTCCACATCTCTACGGCACCTTGGCCAAATAGACCAACAAAAGCAATTCAATCAGGCCTTTATATTATTGAGCCATTTTCTCGCGACGGCTTTGAGCGAAGCCTTGTATGTGGAGAACGAACTTACTTCGCTAAAGGCGGGGTCATTGGAAATGGTGGAATATCAAACGCACGCCATTTATTTGGTGTGTGACATTGCTAGCTTACTTTTGCCCTGCACCAGCCAATAATATCTCACTTGGCAAATACGTTCACACGTGATTAGACGCCGTGAACACAAAATGAAAGATGTCTTGTGCAGTACCGTTTTGGTAAGTGCTTATGTTATGGTTCTCCAACACTACGGTGGGGTCACGAGATGTCATGAGAAAAGGTGAATAAAATGTCACAGTTTCGCCCTAAGGGCGAAGCAATGAATGCGATAGCAACACAGCAATGTCATACGAAGTAAGGTGAGAGGCTTTGGTAGCAACAACACGCAGAACTGTTGTCGACGCCATCGGCGTTTTGCCCGCGTTAGCTCAAAATGCGTGCGGCGTTGGTGACTGTTGCTGGAGCCTCTCATATAAATAGGCACTTGGTGCCGCAGCTAAACGTCGCGTCCCTTCCTTCCCCCTCCCCCACGGCCTCTCGCGCGTCTGAAGAAGGCGCGTTTGCTCTACATATATGGTGATTGTAAAGGAGAAACGAGACGCCTAATTCTGCAGCCCTTAAGCGAGCACGGCGCAGAACGCGCGTTTGTTCTCCGCCGTGCGTTCACTCCCCGTGAAAGACGCGCCCCTCGCGCCCTTTCACTCGCACATACAGCGTTCGGCGCGCGGCGACGATTTCATCTCCAAATGACGTCATACGGAACCTCACGGCGACGGCGACGGCGACGGCGACGGCGACGCCGACGGCGACGGCGACGCCGACGGCAGAAATCTGCTTTTGAGTGTCCATATAATTGCTATCGCAATAATAAGCTGTTTGCAGCGAGAGAGGGGATATAGTTCTGTAGTCACGTCGTGCCGCTTGCTTATTGTTCTCTTCGGTTAATCTTTCATTTGCGTTTTGTTTTGTTTTTATTTTTTGAGATATATTGTACGACGATATTAATTCAATGGTTCTCATTGTGTACGAAACATTCTCGCGCTGAATGTCTATCTTTCAAGCGGGATAAAAGAGGCCAGGGTCGATGCCATCTATGTAGTTGTAGTGCAGTATGTACTGTTGATGTCTCTGTCAGAGCGTCCCGGTTGTTGCTGATTTTTCTTTTTTTAAGCCTGTGGTACAGACGAGTAAATAAGAAACTGTAATTGGCAGCGGGATGGTTGCAGACTTAGTCTAAAGCTTGCGGTCTCTCGCTGAACATATATTAGAATACGAATATGAAGTTGGTTTCCGCCTTTGAGTTCCTTCTGCGTTATCAACTAAAAAAATTAATACGGAAGCTTTAACAAAAAATTGTTTTAGCCAAAGAAGTCACCGTACAAGCCGCTGTTTCCAAATTACCCATATTGACCCATTGATCGTCAGGTTATGCCCACCCCTTCAATAATGTCCCAGCCTTGGGACCCTGAGGCATAATAAATAAATAAATAAATAAATAAATAAATAAATAAATAAATAAATAAATAAATAAATAAATAAATAAATAAATAAATAAATAAATAAATAAATAAATAAATAAATAAATAAATAAATAAAAGTCGCAGTTTCACCCGAAAGGTAAATCAATTACGATAGTAAATAATTAGACAGCTATACAAAGTAAGGAAAGTAGTTTCATCGGCTGTATAAGCTTGTAAACATAGGCATACAAACAAAATTGACAAGTATGGTGTCACGAGCGCACAAGGAAACATGAGCGCATCTCACTCGATGACCGCGGAAACTCCCTTTTAAAACGCTGGAGGGAATCAGCGGAGCAACAGCAGTGACCGAATTGAGCTTCGTGCCGGCCGCTTGCATCAATGCGATCTTAGCCGCAAAAACACAGGGAGGGCGTACTCAGCCCCCGCCGCAGAAGGCTTTGAAGATACAGCGGCGCCAGTGAGCGATTCCACCCCCCCCCCCCCCCCCCCCTCTCCCCGGAGCCTTCCGGCGCCGCGGGAGCGCGCGGCCGCAGGAAGGCGCGGCCCATCCACCTTCTTAGCCTTCCTCCGGAGCGTTGTGCGCGACTGGAAGACTGCGCTTCCATCCCGTTTCCTGCCCTTGTGTGCGCGAGCCGCGATTGCAGGCTCACCGTCACCGTCGGATGCTTTCACTCGCACATACAGCGTACAGCGCGTGGCGAAGATTTTATCGCCCGTCGACTTTACATGGAGCCTCACGGCGATGGCGTCGACGATGACAATGGCGTAAATTCCCTTAGAGTGTATGTATAATTGCTATTGCAATAATACATAATAAATAAATAAATTGTACTTAATTACACGTTAACCATGTTGAGGCACGGTTAACGTGTAATTAGGTACAATTTATTTGTTTATTAGTTTATTGATTATACCTGAGGGTCGCAAGGCTGGGACATTATATGAGGGGGTGGTCGTAACATGACGATCAATGGGTCATTATGAGTAATTTGTGCAGTGGGAATCTTCAACGACTTTTCTGAAACTTTGTGCGCTGGCAATACGTGCAACATTGGCAAGTAAATGATTCCAGTCTTTGGCCGCTCTTACCAAAAAAGAAAAAAAAAGGAACGCTGAAATGTTGCTGTACGGGCGTGAAGCGGATACAAAACATATTGGTGGCTTTCACATGAAATACGGTGAGGTGGACTTATGAACTGCAAGCCTTGGCAAAATGAATGGGTGTTGTCTCGGGTATTGACTTCTTCTAGCTATTGTATGGGTAACTTGTCTAGGTATCTTTTCTTCCCCTTTTCCCTTCCCCCAGTGTAGGGTAGCAAACCGGGCTCAGTCCTGGTTAACTTCCCTAGCTTTCATTTATCATTTTCTCTCTCTCTCTCTCTCTCTGTCTAGGTGTTTTTACATCTGTCTGCGGAAAAGTATACCTCCGCATGTCCTGCCACATCGCGAGTCGCTTCGACACAAATCTTGGACTGTGTATTGGTCATGTCTGTTAAGTTCAACGCTTCGCTAGGCTACTCACCTTACCACAGCGATGGCGATGAAAAGCAAAGAAACCAAGGCGACCTTCATCTTAGCACTGCGAGAAAGACATACAACGTTGATCAAAACTTTGCGTCCTAATTTCTTCTTGTGTGATGTTATATTTGTTACAGGTGCGTGCAGAAAAATTCCGCGGTCACGCCGGCTAATAAACAAACCTTAGAGGACCCAGTAGATTCCAATAGATCAGAAAAGGATATGTGAAAGCATGATATAGTTTGTTCGTTGCGTATCCATTATTGTACGTTATATTGGAAGAAAAGATGCAAAACAGAAATCCGTTATTTGAAGCTTGCGCATGATGCCTTTCGGCACCTGAAGTAGTGCCTAATGCAGTAATTTGTGTTTACAGGACCTGAAAAGCACGACCTGAAAAACTTGTGAGCCTCCTTTTTTGTTTCCTGAGACAACTGCTTCATACCATTAAGTTTTTTGGAGAAAAGTTTAAGAGTCGATTACCAGTGAACTAAGTACACTTTACATCTGACATTCATGAACTCTCGAGAAAAAATGTTTCAGAAGCCAGGGGAATTCATATTCAAACGTATAGCTTCACTGGCTTTACTCAACAATAAAGCCACACATTCAAAAGCCACACACCAAAGCCACACATTCAACACGTGCCAAGACGGAATTAGTCGACCACTGCCTGACGAAAGGACACGTGTTAGATTTTGATAATGTAACGACGCTGGCACGGGAACAACGATGGGGCCCAAGGAAATTCATCGAATCATGGTTCATCCGTCATAATCAAAATGCATGCAACAGTAATCGTGGTCCTTTGCCGGATGTTTACGGCAAGATATAAGTTGATGTACTCTTTCATGGGACGCCATTTGTGTACTGACGATGCCACCCGCATAGGTGGTGAAACGTCTATGCTTTGTTATTGTTTTATTGTTGAGTAAAGCCAGTGAAGCTATACGTTTGAATTTGAACTCTCGAGTACAATATGTGCAGAGAGGCGTTTGATTTACTGAGCTATAGTTTTAAGGTCGCTGCAAAATTCCGTACTTTATGGATAGAAAGACTGAACACACCCTCAAAAGAAGTTTCTCCTCGTCTAAACCGAAACATACGAAACTTCATTTTGCCACATTCTAGCCAGTCACCAATGGGCTGACGATCAGGCGGGGGAAAAACAAAAACGCGGAGATTTTAAGTATTTGATTTAACGCTAGCGCATCAAGAATGTGTTGGCGCTAGGAGTTTAGAATCACGCGACACTGGAAATTTCATAATTAAGAACAGGCGCTTACTCTGTCGCCCTCTCTACGTCCTAAAGAATAAGTTGAAGCAGTCTATAAGCAGTCTGTACGACACATATAAGGAGCCTAGAGTCTGACGTAAAATTAGAGGCTTTCTTTGTTACTTCAAAGGAGTTTTTGAAGACAAGTACCTACTATAACGTTCTTGTTTACGTTAATGTGAAGAATTCCACACCAGGGAGTGAACAACGTTAAGGCGGGTTCGTGTTCCAATGCGTCAAGCAGGTGTAACTCCTAGTCTGTTCGAAAACTTGAAAGACATCTCACCTCGCTTGTGCTTTCTCGCTTCAAATCCAGAAGAAGTATAACCAAACACCGTTGTTTAGAGCTGCCCTTATATATAAGGGAAATAAGAAAAAAAATTAGGTCGCGGACTCTCAGGATAGCGACAACGAAGGACGGCTTTTCTGTGGGCCATGGCGAGATTAGAAACGCACCCGCTCGAAAGATGACTGATATAGGAACGGGTTCACATCTAACGTCTAGCTTGGCATATAGTCGTGTTGTTTACCGGACACCGGGTCTCGGGTGGGTTTCTTCGCATGCAAAAAAGAAGCTCCAGCAGTTGTCAGCGATAACCATTTGAAGGACACCAGCTGGAAAACAGCAGTCTACTGTGATAAGTACAGCAACTGCGCACAAAAAGGCGGATAATTACCAGATGAGGCGGATATTATTTGCACGACGAATAACAATGTTGAGTTAGGGGACTATTTGCTTTAGAACAAACGTTGAAGCCGCCAAATTTAAGCCGTAGGTACAGCTTCAATTTCATAATTTATACGCGCGTGACCTAAAAAATAATTAAGGTCAGTTAGTGGAATAGCGTAGTAGAGGAAGTCGTGTATGCTTAGCAGAAATCCTGAGACAAGCACCAGTTTCGAGTTGTCCTTCCTTTAAATGAGTTACGAAATAAATCGGCTTTCCAGCTAATAGTTCTCCCAGAACCTACCCCTAGCAGTCCAGAACAATATTAACTGTAGCGTCAGTGTATAGTTTAGCATATTTCAGCGACAGACGTCTTGAGACTGATGCTAGTTTCCCAATTTCTGCTCAGTAGATAACGCTTGAGTGCTACGCGGCTTCGTTTCTGCAATTCCAACAAGTCCTCTGCAGTAAATTAGAAACGTAGGGAATATTTAATTGAGTAATGTGGTGGATTGGGTGTGTTGGTACATATATTTAAAAGGCGGTAGCGCAAGAAAACACGGATGGAGACAAAACGACAATCGGCGCTCTTGTCGTTTCATCTTTGTCCGCGTTTTTTTTTTTTTTTTTTTGCGCTGCCGCCTTTTCAATTTTTTTGAGTCACATGCATGTTACGAGTTACTAGGCAAGTAATTTCCGCTTCTTCCAGAAATGTGCCTGAAGAGGCAGTTCGGTACCATTTTACGAATTATTTCTTTTTAAAATTTGTTCAAACTAAAAAAAAAAAAACCAGAGGTGGGATATATAGCTGCATTTGCGACTATGTACTGTGGGAAAAACGCCTCGGTCCCGCGGTCCAAGGCTACAGCTCCAGTTCCGACCGGCCGCGCCCAAGGCCGCCCAGCCGCAGCTCGCGCGTCTCTGGCACCACTGCTCGCGTGTCCGTCCCCTTCTTTGTCCACGGTTGGCTCCTATCCACTATTCGCGTCAGCGTTCCCACACTGCCCCTCCCTCTGCGAGGGCGTTGACGGCACTGGCTGGCAGCACGGCGTTCGAACCCGGCGGCACGGACGACGAGAGATGCCGAGTCGCCATCGGCGACGACGCTACGCGCTCGCTCAGCGCGGCCGCGATCACAACGCAAGACACACAACAACAACAGACGCACACACACCGCTGCTCCGCGTTGCAAAATCACTCGCTCACTCCGCCACGTCGTCACAGCAAGCACACCGCAAGGCACAAGACGAGGAGGAGCGACGAGTCGACGGTGGGTGCTGTAATTGGTCGTCGACACCATGGGTGCAAGCATTCGCTAGCGCCATTCCAAGGCCAGCGCTTTTCCCCGCAGCTGCGCTGCGAAGGCGTTGACGGCACTGGCCCACGGTGGCGGGCAGCGACGGCATGACACCGGCGGGCGAACCTTGGAGACTGATAATGCACCGAACCAGGATCGGCGGAGCCGTCAAGGCCGAGTCGCCGAGGTCTTCCAGGAACCCGCAGGCCCTAAACCCGACTGGCTTCCATAATGGACTCCTCACGAAAATTGAGCAGACCCAGGTGGTGCAGCTTTGGAGTTGAGGTCTTGCAGGAACCAAAGGCCCTAAACCATGTTGAGGTTCCTGCGGGACCAAAGGCCCGCAGGAACCAAAGACCCTAAATCGTCCCCTGGCGCACACCTGGTCTGGTTTTCTTCTCCGACCTCGTTCTGACGAGTGCACTCAGCGGGTCGCCGGAAGGAGCCACCACCCGGTCAATGCCTTGCCACCAGAGACCACACCGCACCGCAACCGAAGCAGAGAAATAGAGAACCAAGCACCGAAGGACGGAGCCGCTCCCGAGGTGGTGTTGGCGCGATCGCGTGCATGATGTCACCTGCGCTGGCGATGCCCTTCTCGAACGGCGGCGCCGGGAGCTACAGCAGCGCATAGAAGAACACGCCACCACCAGGACTCACGCCAGGTTCGATGACGGTGACGGAGGAGGAACCGGTGCAGCTCGCACCGCGGAAATGGTCACGTGCCATGCATGGCCGGGTAGGAGCCGCCACTAGCCGTGGAACGGGTACCTCCAGCCTTCCCCACGACCATGGTCTGTCCCGGAACGCAGCCGGGGCCCCACGTTACGGGCGCCAATGCGGGAAAAACGTCTCGGTCCCGCGGTCCACGGCACAGCTCCAGTCCCAACCGGCCGCGCCCAAGGCCACCCAGCCGCAGCTCGCGCGGCTCTGGCACCACTGCTCGCGCGTCCGTCCTCTTCTTTGTCCACGGTTGACTCCTATCCACTATTGACGTCAGCGTTCCCACAGTACCTACCTCTTATTCGACAGTAGATGCACGGGCGTGGTAGATGCATGGACAAAGTTTATCGTGCGTACTATCGCGAGCAAGCGTTTTGAGACCACGGCATCAGTGGGAAAGCAATATTTTATGCTGGCGCAGTCTTGCAGTCTGCAATAGACCCTCTTCGTAATTGTAAAGCCAGCTTTCCTGCGAGGCAGATTGCCCCCATGATGGCGGTCTAGTCATTTTTGCAGAGAGCGCGAGCAATTACAGTTTACTTCTATTATGGCATAGAAATAGTGATGTGGCTCTCGTGATAAAACCATGCGCAAGCAACAAGTCCCAGCATGTGCAACTGTAGCACTTCGTATTCATTCGTCGTCATTCAATTCGTCTCCTTTCGCACTTCGTCAGTAGCACTTAGTCTTCATTCGCACTTATTTCACACTTAATTCGCACTTCGTCAATAGCACTTCTTCATTAGCACTTCGTCAATAGCACTTCTTCATTCGCACAATGACCGGTGCCACCTTTAGTTAGATAAATGCACAGTGTAGAGAAGCGCACTTGCGGATTATGAATAGCTAGTACTGCTTTGGTCCAACAACGCATATTCGTGTGTGTTGACCGCTCGAATTCAGATATCATGCCTATAAGATGAGAAATAAGCTTGTTTTACACTACACTATGGTCGGTCTCCGAGCTTTTGATCGCGATTTTATATATTGAAAACCAGGTATCCCCTCCTGAGATCCGAACACAACTGTGGGACATAATCGTTCTTTAAGGTGGTTTTTACTGCCTACTGTTGCGTTATGAACTTGAAAGACAATTTTTAATGTTTAAATACCACGGTCAGATGCCCAAAGCTGCATCTCCATGTACGTGAAAAAAATCAATACCTGCATCACCTCCTTCCGCTTGCTATGGTAAAAACTGCATTTCATTGCTTAAACGCAGAGACGAATATGGAATTATGTATAGTACATTACCATGGTGCACCTGCGTCCTGTATTTTCACGCAATCTCTGTGATTTCGAAACACACTTGAAGGTTGCCTTCGACCGTCTGGGACGACACAGAGGTCTAGATCAATTCAGTGCCAAATTTCCCAAAATCGGATGACAAGATTATGAGTAAACCACTTGTTTACAGTTACACATGCACCGTACTTCAAACCAAGAACGAAATTGCCCCGCGACTAGCCACTCGAGGCACATTGCGTGTTTTCGTGGGCTTCCATCACGCTCGGAAAAACACTTTTGTGTACAACGCATTTAGAAACAGAAAGCTGTATCGGGAGTTTTTCATGTTGCTCTACAATTTTCTCACTGACACTTTTAATCTGATTATAATAGTTAAGAAGTTGATTAATTCCTTGAAGTCCTCGATTAAGTCTTCGAAGAGGCAATTCATCTGTCGAGTGAGCGCCTGAACAACACGCTTTAATGTGGTGAACGCGGTTTTAGTCATGGATCGCGGACCTCAAAGAGATACGACATAATGCCAACGCATGTAATACACGCTTTGTCGGAAGCGAATAAATGAACACTAATGAGACTACAGCACTACAGAGTTTCGACCATCTTTTCGTGTTACTGATGGAATGCGTACGAGGCTACGGCTTTACGCCATGAAAGTAGTTCGAACGTGTCCCTTTCCGCAAGGGGCCCTTGCCAGAGAGGAGGAGATACTCAGTTGTTATGTGTCGCCTCGTGTGAACGCCTTTCCAGAAGATGCCCCTTAGTGCAAAGGACTTTGTAGTGCCTGTCTGACAGGGGTATTGTGCTTATTAACACCTTTCCCGTCGCGGTGTCTGTTTATTTCTTTTGACTCAAGTGCATGCAGAGGAAGTACGACGACGGCAACGATTGATAGAACGTGCAGACAAATGATGAAACTGAGTTGTACCTTTATTATCACGACGTTCTTTTTTGTTCTAAAGCACTAAGTGGCGACTAATACGTAGAAATACAGGGTTTGTCCGTGAACGTAGTAGGACTGAATTTTAAAAGGAACTTTATTCACAGCTTTGACACATCGACTTAACAGTTTTCAAAGTATACCCCTTCTGCATCAACACAGCGTTTCCGTCGACTCTGCCGATCACTGAACGCTCCCTGGAACGCAGAAACTGGAACGCTCTTCAGCTCCCTCGTTAGGGCCTCTTGAATGGCCTGGACCGAGCCACGATGCCGTCCTTTCATGAACCTTTTCAGTCGCGGGAAGAGGAAGAAGTCTGAAGGAGCAACATCTGCGCTGCAGGGTGGCTGGGGAAGCTCTGTGGCGCCATGTTTGATCATGAAGTCCATGACAGCAAAGGCGGTGTGGCTTGGTGCATTGTCGTGATGAAGGGCATCCTGACCGTTGCTCATCTTCAACTTGCTGTCTTCTCTCGCGAAACAATTTGCGCCACTCAAAGACACTTGATGGACCCATGCTATCAATCCCATAAGCAGTCTAGGTCATGCCATGGGTCTCGCTCGCAGTTTTACCCAGTTTGACGCAAAACTTCACCGCATAACACTGCTCTAACAAACGATTCATTGTGCCGATGACAAGGCACCTTGAAAGGGGTTCACCTTAAACTCAATCTACACCCCGTGAAAGCTAGGAGCCGACTGGCGACTGGTGCGCTCGTAGCTAAGACCCCCCACCACCCAACCAGCGCATTAACACCCCCTTCCTTCACGTTTTGGCGGGAAAAAATCAGTCCTACTACTTCCCGGACAAACCCTGTCTACTGTTATCGCAAGGTGCTGCAGGTCTAGGGGGACACTTCTTGCAAACGCATTTAGCTGTGGTGTTCCTAATGGGTGCGGTGGTGGAGTCGGGTGGCTGTTTCGTTGTGGGGCCTGCAGTGTCTCGTGCCTCCGGTCTCCATTCTTTGGTCGAGATCGTCCAGGGTGCAGTGGTAGCCCTCCGTGCAAGGGTCCGGGGGCTGGGTGGTACACTCTTCATCGGGACACTGCGAAAACAGAGTACACGGCGGAGAAAGCGGTCACATTAGGTCAGGCGCTTTATGGGTGGTCGGGTGCTTTATGGTTTATTCGGGTGGTCGCCTTCGAGTGCTCCAGAGCGCTTCGACCTGGGAGCGCGATCGAGATCTGGCGGATTTGTGGTCACGTGACTGCTGCAACTTCCGTTGCTTGCGCGGCGTCTGCCGCAGTGAGCGCGCGTCTTTTGATCCGCCATGTTTGTTTGCAGGAGAAGAAGCGCCGACCTATTTCCGCTTCCGGCCTCGGAGTGTTCTGGCGAGCGGCTGTACGTCCAGCTTGGGCACGCTCCATCTGACTTTGCCGCGTTGCGATCCTAGTCGAATCGGAGAGTGGTAGGGACTAGCTTGACGCTGGTGATCACTGCGGTTATAGTTGCGGCAGACGCCGGTTAGCGTGGTACTAAGGTCGACAATTGCAGCGCTCGAGCGTACTTTGCTTTGGTGCCGAGACATATGGCCAAGCATCCTACAGACTGGCATTTTGATTATTTATTTGTACATAACATGAAAATAAAAAATCAGGCGAGTTTGCACTCGGTCGCGCAAAGCATAGGTACAGCGAAGCTTACTGGCTGCTACCGCTAGGTTGTACCGCTAGGCATGAACTTGGTTGCTGCTTGGTTTAACTTAACTACGCATGTAGGAAGGTATTCTTGAGCGATCGTTTTCGGAGGTACCTTCCCTTTCGCGACATTTCGCGTGACTAGCGCTGGACGCGTGGGCACCTACGAGCGACAGCGCTCCTGGCATGCGAAGGCAGGCTAATCAAGTTTGGTACAGTGTTAAGAACGCTGTCGCTTGCCGACGCCGAACGCGTTGGAGGCTAGCCGCTCAATATCAATCGGCCAGCTTCGCTGGCCGTTTGCAAGCTAGTGCAAGCTTTCGACCTTTTTTCCTCCTGGGTCAGCGCGCCGCGGAGAGAAGAGGGGCAGGGTTTGAGAAGGTAGAGAGCTGGCGAGGAGGAGACCGCGTGCACGTGCACGCGGTCTCCTCCTCTTTATCCACCGGGTTGCAATGGCTACCATGGCTACCCTACGGCTGGCTTAAATAGCTTCGCTGTTAAAAGGAAAGTACGGAAAATTAAGTAAGAATTTGCCTGTTTAGTTTTTGGAGTACACTGGCTTCAGTTTTATAAACCTCAGCTGGTCTAAGTACAAACTTATTAAGCGCTTAAATGTACGCATCTGGGAGATACCACCTATTTACGATGTGTGAGAGCGCCTGTAGATCATCTTCGATGACATCTATCCTTACAATGCAGAATATATGTCCAATAATACATTAATTGCCATATAACAAAATTACTTATAGAGTCTAGCAATAAACACTATCATTGTGGCAGACGCCACAGTGTGGGAAGAATTTTCTCTTCTGCTCATGACTGGTCATTCTCAAGTGGGATTCCTGACTTCATACCATTAAAATTCTGGCTGAATTTGAAATAAGATGTGTTTGGCTAGTGCTTGCTCGTTTCTTGCGTATTGTACGTTTCTCGCATGATGCAATAATTACGCCACGGGAGCTTGTGTAGACAAGCGGTGGGCAAGCCAGTGCGTTGAGACGCTTATTTGGTGCGTTTGGATTCGCAGTTGCACTATACGAAAGCGACGCTTCAAAAACGCCTCGAGTGCAACACGACACTGCGTACACCACTGGAAATTGAAACTAATGCTGTAGATACCATTTGGGTCCGTAGTTTCGTGTTTCGCACTCGAAGTGTTTTTGAAGCGTTGGTGTATATATATATATATATATATATATAGTGTGTGTGTGTGTGTGTACATTACATATATATGTAAATATGTGTATTTAATATCCAGCCTGTCTTTTTAATTGCATGCAAAGAAATAATCATTTCTTCGTATAACATGCAGCTCTTCAATACCTCGAAAACCACACTTCATATACACCCAAACATGGTTCATGAGCCAAGCACACCAAGAAAGCTTCTCTTTACGTAGATGTCAACTGGAATTGAGTCTGTCTGTTTCTTGTGAACGGAAAGTCTGACATCCTCCTGAAAGCAGCCTTCCGCGGTCCTCTGGTGTCAGCACTTCCTGCGTCAACTCGCATGACTTTCTATCAGATTCAGGAGGCGCGCAGTTATTCAAGGCATTTTGGACCCAGCTGTACGTGTTTCGCTGTGTCTTGTCACCTCCTATTCCCTTGGCACAAAAAATCATTTCCCACCTTAAAAACTGAAGTAATGTTTACCCGATTACGTTGCCGGGGATACCTTTTACCATCATTTGGCTGGGATGGCTGCCCGCCCGCTGTGCCCAATCCATGGAAACAATGCGATGATTGTTTGATTGATTGATTGATTTGCTTTATTTGTCGATCGATCACGTTTTCCCATTCTGTCGCCGTTGTCCATCCATACAGAAAAACAATTTAGAAGCGCGGTTTAGACAACTTGGCATATATATATATATATATATATATTATTCCGAAGCTTTTATCTAAACGCCTCCGGTCTTTGACACTGCCATAGGGATACTCGCTTCAGCGGTAGAGCAATTTTTAGTTGTTTCGAGGCTATTTTCTTGATAAATTTATTGTACGTTCTTCTTTTTTTTTTTTCAATCCTTTCCTGCGAAAAAAATCAGTTATTTTTAGTAAGAACTAAACATCCTTCCTTGCACCGTCCGAGTCTTGCCCAATCCCCTGCGATGGGTATGGGCCATCATTAAAGGAAACCATGCCCAATCAAGGAAATTGGAACATAGCGTGGTACTGGGCTATGCGCAGTTCCAACTATTCTTTACGGGCACCAGAAGGAGGAACGCTAATCGGCAAAGTGGCTTGATCGTAGGCGGACGTAGCGTAATCTAATGTGATAGGAAGTGAGCTCGAAGTGTTTCGTACTGCCAAACTGAGATTTTTCCTGTGACGTACTACTTTTTGACGAAGCTAGTCATATGTTTACGCCGGTGATCCTCTTTTTCATTGTCTTTGTCTTTTCGTACGTATTTTTACAGCGACGTGTACAATATTTTCCGTATTGTCGTATTCTCGGATACGAAGGTCCTTTAGCTTGACACATTTACATCTAAGCCTTGGTTTTCGCGTTTGAATGTATTCTTAGTGGTTTAACACAATTAGTGCTGGATAGAGGCCAGTCTCGTAAGAAAATAGAAAACCTAAGCTCTGTTTCTCTCCAACTTAAAAAAAATGTTTACCTTTCATGCCATTAAAACGCGAACACTTTTTTTCTCTGGTTTTGTACTTTCCATAAAGGAACTTGCGTGCTCAGTCATTTGTGTCTGCATTTCCTCGTACCTTGTGGCAGAGGTCGCAGCACTCGCATTGGTCCTTGTAGGTTCCGCAGCTGCAGTTAACAGCTTCGCACGCTTCTGGGTTACACGTCCCGGCGGCACAGTGGGGAGGTGGCGTTCCGGACACACTGTAAAAATAGATGGCGTGAGTACTGCAAGAAAATGTTAGAGCGCAGCTCTTAGGCGCCCGTTCATGCGGCAAGCGTCGGCGGCGGCGTAACCGAGCGAACGAGCACAGCGTAAGGTGAAAGCGAACGCGGAGCGCAGGGGGGGATGGGAAGACGCGAGGAGGGAAGCGGGGGAGGGGGGTATGGCGAAAGCGTGAGAAGCAATACGTAGTGTTGCGACGATAGATACGAGATGGCGCCAGAGTAGCGTGCGTCGTCTGGTAGGACTGTCTGCGGCGGCTGCCGTGAATCGCCCCCACGCGACACCCACGCGCTGGCTCTCGAGATCGAGGCAGTCGTGCTAGGCAGTCGAGGCAGTCGTGCCTCGACTATCGTGCAGTCGTGCGTGCAGTCGTGCCTCGACTATCGTGCAGTCGTGCCTCGACTATCGTGCAGTCGTGCCTCGACTATCGTGCAGTCGTGCCTCGACTATCGTGCAGTCGTGCCTCGACTATCGTGCAGTCGTGCCAGACTGTCGAGGCAGTCGTGCCTGACTTCGCTCGGTTGGCAACGTGCCGCACGAGACAGATTGCCCGCGCCAACCAATATATCGCGAAATGAAAACACGTATACGTGGCTGCGCTCAAATTTCGCATTGAGGAGGATCGTAATCGTCAGTCAATTTTTTTCATCGCACAATTATAGCCGCCCAAAAGTGGGGACATAGTTCTTTTTCTGCTCCACATGAGGGAAATATTTACTCTGTCTGCTCCAGACCAGTACGTGCTTCAGACCTCTCAAGCCAGAGTGCACTTGGCCAATGCCAAAAAGAAATATCTCTAAGGACTGTGAAAGACAGCGTTAGAGGCTTTGAAATAAGATGAAATTCCGTTCGAATCGCGGCTTTAGCATGCGACCCAACGAAAATTGAGAGCGATGTTTTAGGCAGACAGCTAATGTAGCCGAAACTATTGCCGGACAAGCGACTCTTTAAGACGTCTATCTTCATTGTTGGGGAGCGAATTTTCCAGGCAGTGGTTACTGTGTGATTAAGTCCACTTGACCTGCATTAACTTGGCTTTATCGGAATTTATATTACCGGAAGTAGTGTCACAACGAGTCGTTTCGACACTATTATTGAGAACTGTCGGTCGATTATCTCAGTTAAGTTCACAGCTGCGCTTCGCGTCTCACCTGAAAACAGCGATGGCGATGAAAAGTATAAAAACCAAGGTGACCTTCATCTTCGCACTGCAAGAAAAACAGACATCAATTACCGTCTTTCGATTTTTTGAAACGTTTGGTGATGTTACCTTTAAATCTTTAAGAATTATGTTGCGCTGGGTCTTACACTGAAAAAAAAAAAAGGCAAAGAAGGGAACAAGGGCGCGGACGAACAAAGCGAGTCATGGACGCGACGAATGATTAACGTCCACCAACAAGCCCATTTCATTTCTTTGCTTGAGGTTATTTTTAGCTCGCACTGTGTATTTATAGCCCGAAAAATAACCTCTCCTATTCCGTTCATTTGTGTTATACACGTCTCGAATTGGTTCGAGCACGTACAGCATTTGTAGAAGAGCGTAAGCCCCCTTTCCCCCCAAAAGAACTGTTTCATATAATAAATGTTTTTCCCTTAATGCACCTACGTACACATTTCACCGCAATATGCTGCATGAGTGTGGAGAGGCGTTTTATATTTCTAGGCTCTGAATTTAAGGCTGCGGTAAAAATTCCTGCTTCATAACACGCATGCTGAGTGGATGCTCAAAGAAGCGTCCTGCTTACTGAAAGTCAAAATATACCTAACTACATTTTCGCCATATTCTAGCCACTGCCCTACGGCCCATACCAGTGCCAGGAAAGAAACCACGTAGATATTGAAAAGTGGTGTGTCGCGTGCCTTCTTCCTTGCCGTATATGTCGCTGTTTTTCTGCTGGAAATCCTGTTCCGTTGAAACAACCTAATGCGCGTCGGGAATCTGTTGGCGAGGCGCATACCCGAACATGTGACCCTGAAAATGCCGTGCTTAAGAACTATCGCTTGCTATCTCGCTCTCAGTACACGATAAATTACATACTTCAATCTGTTACCACAGTAACCAGTGCTGTTATGAGGGTAATTAAGCGGTACACTATGTTCTAGCGTAAAGTGTGAGGCTCTTCTACCTGAATTGAGTTTCGAGGGAAATTAGTGCACAGAGGAGTCCCGACGACCTGTACCTGCTGCCCGCCCTGAGGAAGACCAGACCAGCTATTTATTGCAACAGTGAAATCACTTGTTAATGCTTTTAACGTATTGCTGACGAGCATGCAGCCGCTGGCAGCTAGTAGTTGACTACAATGTACTGGACGCTCTCAATCCAGTACATGCAAGCCTCCAATAGCAACAGCCACGGCTCGATCACCGCCACCTTTACAAAAATAAGCCAAAGAGGCTTCCATTTTTCAGTGGAATACCCGCGGTATGCAGTCCCGAATTGCAGAGACGCTGCACAACACCACCGTCAGACCAAGAACAAGAAACACGTCACACGTCACATGTCGTGCGGTAAAGTAGCCTGAGCGCTAGTTCGCTTCCTGTGGTATAGGGGCCAGCGATATACCGGGTGTTTCTGGGAAGACTTTTAGTAATTTTTAAGAATAATCTGGGGCAGATAGCGTAATTATAACATTTGAGCTGGATGGCACAAACAGGCGGACATTATCTAAGCGAGAAATCGAATGCATAATTGAATAATTAACAAAAAATAACTGTGTTCTCAACTAATTACTTTACAGAACGTATTGCATTTTATAAATTGTATCCCGGGAGTTGGCAAAGTAGATCCAACTGGAACGAATCCTCAGGATGGCACCAGTTTCGAGATATTAATTCCCGAACTTCGCGAGAAAATACAATGGTGTTCCAGTTACTTTTGGGCTTCAATGCATAAAACGGCGTTTTGCGAAAAACGCAAGTGGAATGGCAGTGAATTTTTACAGGAAGTTTGATTACGCATATCTCGAAAATGATGTCATCCGCAGAATTATTTTCTAGTGGATATTCCTTGCAGTTTCACGAGCTGAAATATACAAATTGCAATATGTGACGTAAGGTAATGATCGAGTTAAAAATTTAGTGAGCATTTGTTAATTAGAGACTAGGCACTTCGATTTCTTGTACAATGTCCGCCTCTTCGAGTAGACCAGCTCAAGGACTAGAATTGCGCTATCTGCCACGGATGATTTTTAAGAATTACTGAAAGTATTCGCAGAAACAGCCCGTAGATTGCCATACTGACGTGTGCCGCTTCAATTTTGTGCGCCGATTCCTGTTTTAGGCTTTTATTAGTTCCTTCCTATCTCTTTACATTCCCCCGTGCAGGGTAGCAAACCGTACTTCTCGTTAGCCTTCCTGCCTTTCCTTTGTTTCTCTTCTCTCTACGTGAACTAACCGCTTTCTTCCTTACGTTGGTGTGAAACTGTTACACAAAGGAGCGAACGATATCTTGGCATGTTCGTGTTTCGATGCGTTAAGCAGAAGCTACCTGTATAACCGCAAGTCCGAAAATTTAGAGGACATCTCACCTTGTTTGTCGCACTTCGCGCAGCTGAAAAATCTGCCCTTTCTCACTCGAAATCGAAAAGAAGTTCTACCATCACCGTATTTTAGAACTGCCTTATATATGAGCGAAAGGAAAAACAAACAGGTCGAGGTGTCTTACGATAGTGTCAACGAGGGACGGCTTTTATCGGGGCCACGCTTAAACTAGAAACGCGCCCGCACGAAAGCTGACTGGCAGAATAGGCGCAAATAACGTCTAGCATGCATGGTCCATGTGTGCGTTACCAGATGCTACGTGTTGGGTCGGTTTCTCGCATGTAAGAAGAAACTACGGCAGTTCTCACCGATAACCAGTTGAAGGACAACTGCTGGCAAACAGCAGACTGCGGCGGAGTTTAGCTCGCGATTGCAGAGCTGTAGCTTGATTTTACTAACGCTGCTATTAGGGCCTGTTGACGTGCCATTGGTACAGATTACGTATATCACGTTACGGACAAGGACACAAGAAAGTGTGTGTATCGCTTGTCTCTTCCTTGTGGCTTTGTCCGTGACGTGCTACGTAATCTGCAGCTATAACAAAGGATTTAGCTTGCTGTTATAATGCCAGGGCCGAATTGAAGAAAACATGATTCACGCAAAGAAAAAAAAAAAAATATCGGCAGAGACACCTAAGACTGCTGACGTGTGGGAATGCGAAAGCATTGTAGTCTCTTTGGTGAAATGTTCTCGGTTGATGCTTTCAACGTGCATTAAAGTTCTTTCTGCTGATTAGGTATGTGTGTTTGTGTATTCGTTGGCCACAGACCGGAATCATTCGGACCACGTACGTTGCTGCAGAAGGATATTACAACGTCGTGCACGTTCCTTTGGATACATGCTGGTGGTGGTTTTAGCTGCAGCGAGCGCCTACCTCTTTTCTCGCCGTTCGGCATTTTTGTGTTTCCTGGCTTCTTATTCTGAGGCGTACTTTCCTGGGTGACCACGTTTCGCAGCTGCCGCTGAGGTAGACGCTTCAAAGTCCATCGCAATAGAGGCACCACCGATGAAATCCGAAGAGCAAGTGGCGTGCGGAAGGCAGCGCGCTCATTTTATACACTCATGACGTGGCGCCACTTCCTCCCCATTGGCTGCGCCATCACGTGCCCAATGACGCACGCACTCGGCACACCTTTAGTCAGCCAGAATCGTGGAGCCGCCGTGGCGTCGGGAAAGCGTGAAGATGACGGGGAGACAAGTCGTGTCTCAGTGCGTTGCCACATGTTCGTTGTTATACTTTCTGTTGTTTGCTTCAGCTGCTAGCTTGTCATCAGTATTATCATGCTTTAACATCACGTTTTAACATCACCTGGTGCATCCCAACACTCCAGTCGTCGATTTTTTTTTATGCCAAGAGGGGCACGACATATTGAGATCCATTGATTCATGGGGTTTAACGTCCTGAAGCAACACTGGATTTACGAGAGACGACGTATCGTAAGGACTCCGGATGAATTATTAGACCGTGGCGCTTTTTTAACGCGCACCCTCCCACGAGCGTTTTTTTTTTTTTTGCTTCCGTCCCAATCGAATTGCGACCGTTGATGTCGGGGATCGAACTCGTGACCTCGCGCTCAGCAGCTGAATGGCATAGCCATGGCGCCACCATGGCGTCGACGTATTGAGATCATGAGCGTGCGCTGCGAATGCTGTGAAGCATTCTCGAGTGAACGCGAGCACCACTGGTGCTGCTCTCGAACGTACGACGAGACACCCCTAAGTACAGGGCGAAAGCTTGAGCAGTGTCGTTCGATTGCGATAACAGTGCCGAAATTGATCACCGCTTTCTTGCCATTTACAGGCTGCTTGACTGTCCTGGCACAAGGTTCGCCCAATAGACAGTTTGGTTCTTTCTGCCCGTTCATCATAACCGCCGTGTTCCTTCGTGATCAACGTTAATGTTCCTACATAGGGCTACGAGAGCCATATACAGATCACTATAGGCACTGTCAGCGCAACGTGACATCTGGGGAGGTATTCTGTAAGAGTCCACCTATAGTGGACATGTCCATTTCGTGTGCTACTGAAGTGCTGATTGGCTGCGGCGCCTGGATCCTGCTGAAGCGCACCCCAGCCCAGCCAATGAGAACTTCAACAGCAGACGAAATGGACATGTCCACTAGGTGGACTCTTACAGAATACCTCCCCTGGTGGAGGTTCTAGGTCTGCAAAGAACCCCAACTGGAAGCCATCATCCTGAATGTGTGTGATCGTGTTTTGTTGGCGTTTGGTTCAAATATGCAGCGCAAATTCTCATTTGTGGTCAAGAAGAAACTAGCATATACGCAACCGCTTACCTGGGAGCCGTCATATCAGTCCTGAAAAATGTTTAGCAGCCACGAAGCGAAATCATCTCTTGTACAAAGTATTTATTAATATTTTTGAAGCAGTCAGTCATCTTCTTTAAAGGGACACTGAAGAGCAGGCAACCTCGAGCTTTATAAGTGAATTGCAGTTCTACAAATATCAAAAGTCAGAAAAGACGCAATAACAATAGGAGTTGTGGCGACGCCGTAATCAAGTTCCCGCACCAACTTGCCGTGACGTCACGTGCTTTGAAGTCATCTGCTTCGTCCTAGCAAACTTCCTAATCGGTAAGTGTTGCACACATTGTATTACAGAGCAACAAAACACTGATATTTGCACGTTTAGAGAACTTCTCCTACGCAACAGCGGTCTAGCTATATCGAAATTCATGACATCACTGTGACGCACAGATGCCGGGGTAGCGGCGCGAGATTTATAAAAATGAACTGAATTTTCACCAACATAAATTTATCTTCCGGTAATCAACAACATTACCTCGAAACTCACGAACCTAAAGTTTGAAACAATATTTTATCACTCAGAACTACTTTGGTGTTGCGAGAATAGCGTCGAAGATACAACGAGAAACGTATATAACCGTTTTGGCACTCTGCAACGTCACAGAAACGAAGCTTGCGTTTAACGATGGAATCTGTGCCCAAAATCGCAAAAACTTCTTACGCTATAATTGTTCGTAAGAAAGAATTTCAGCCAATCTGGATGCAAGACACATTATTATCTAAGGCGGTCGGCCAATGGCAAAGAGCACTAACGAAAGAAAAGATTTGTAAATCTGGCCCTTGGAGCCGAATTAACAAAGGTTTTTGTTCGTAAGAATTTTTTCTGATTGTCGGTGGCCTTCGTTAATGGCATGTTTGCGGTCCCTTTGAAATTCGAGTGCACTCTTCTTTTGCATGATTATGTTTGTATGCTATGAATTAAAAAACTGTAACATTGATAGCAAGATGAGAGTAAGGGCGGTGAATAATTAAGGCAGAAAGTAGGGCTAGTTGGTAACGAGCATAATAAGAAAATTATGACTAGCGTAAGTAACACGACAGGGGCTAAAGAAAGAACACGGGACCTTTCTTTAGTCCCTGTCGTGTTACTCTAGTAATCATGCCTATTAGGCTTGAATAATGTTTATGTCCTTTGCCCCGCCCACCCCTTTCCTTTTTCTCGTGTATGTTTGAAACAACGTCAAATAGTTCGAGCGCATCTTGAATGAAAACATGACTTAAATGTTTAGGGAAAATAAGAAAAGAAAAACTTTGCGTTTGGTAAAGTCGCGAGTAAAGCTGCAGATACTGCAAAAATATTTTTTTAATTGCCGCCTAGTCATGCTGGCTGAAATAAAATGCGTGGAATTAACTCCGCGTTGCAAGGCTATGTTAGAAGAATATATATATATATATATATATATATATATATATATATATATATATTTGCTGGTGCCACATCATCTAGACTACCGCTCCCAAGGTGTGTTCGATAAGGAGCAATTAAAGATCTAATGTAATTAGAAATAAATGGGAAGCGCACTTCGAGGGCAGTATTCTAAGTGCATCCTACACATCCTAAGTCGCTCCTAAAAAAAAGTTAGCTCATTTACAGGTGAAGCACTTGCCTAAGACAGAGAAACACAAGGTCCCGCCCTTAATTTTTGGGGATATCACTTTTGCACTCCTATGCCTACTACTAAATAAATTTTTTGGTGCCGACAATATTTTTCTATTGTGTAAATGACCGAATATTTGTTGAATGCTTGTCACAAATTTTCCTGCCTTTTCTCCACCCTTTATTTCTTCATAACTTCGGCGTTTAACTCTTCATTATAATCAATGAAATACGCCTGTGGAGGTTATGCTGAGCAAACCTTCAAAACGTTCTACTAACATTTTGCCCATTTGCCCGTTGCGGTCGCTCACTGAAGAGATATTGGAGTAACTTGTGAGCTTTTCAGTTATTTCTGCGCTGGTTATCAACCAGAAAAGTGCTACCGAGAGTTCGAACGGACAGTGAACACGCCAAAACAGCCACCCGACAGGCAGCTGTTTAAGACGCTAAAACATTGGGCTGAACTTGCTTGTTCGACGTGATGTGATATCCCCGACATAGGTCATATCGACAAGTGACGAAGGCGGCAAAACATTGTGACCACGGGCTGCAGTGTTGATACAAGTCGATGTGAAAACATAAGATAAACCTCCTGTAAGAAAACCTTCCGAAAATAAAAAATCGGTCCGAAACATGTAGACACGAGTACACGTCGAAAACCATGCCTCAATAACGCGTTGATCAAATACGCTCGTATGACGATCAACGACTGAAATTTGATGCGGTAACCCAGCGCTACTCTTAATTTCGTACTACACAAGTTTTGCTTAGTAACTGGAACACACTTGCGATTATGTTCCAGTTACTTAACGTAACCTATGTCGAACAATATTAAGAGTGTAACGCAGGGGTATATCGCATCATGTTTCAGCCGTTGACCTCCGTACTTGAAGAACACGTTGCTGAGGCATTGTTTTAATGTCTGATCGAGTCTATTAGATTGGTGTTCATTTTTATTTCTGGAAGGTTTTCTTACGGGACGTTCAATCTTATCACTGTCACATCGACATAATCGTTCTTTAAGGTGGTTTTTATTGTCTACGGTTACGTTATGAACTTGAAAAACAATTTTTAAAGTTTAAATACCACGGTCAGATGCCCAAAGCCGCGTCTCCGTGTATGTGAAAAAAATCGATACCTCCATCACCTCCTTATGCTTGCTATGGTAAAAACTGCATTTCATTGCTTAAACGCAGAGACGAATATGGAATTATGTATAGTACATTACCATGGTGCACCTGCGTCCGTTATTTTCGCGCAATCTCTGATTTCGAAGCACACTTGAAGGTTGCCTTCGACCGTCTGGGACGACACAGAGGTCTAGATGAATTTAGTGCCAAATTTCTCGAAATCAGATGACAAGATTATGAGTAAACCACTTGTTTACAGTTACACATGCACCGTACTTTAAACCAAGAACGAAATTGTCTCGCGACTAGCCGCTCCAGGCACATTGCGTGCATTCGCGGGCTTCTTTCACGCTCGGAAAAACACATTTGTCTAGCATGCATTGAGCAACAGAAAGCTGTATCGGGAGTTGCTCATGTTGCTGTACAATTTTCTCATTGACACTTTTAGTCTACCTATAATATTTAAGAAGTTTATAAATAAATTAAAACATTATGTAATTAGGCGGAATGCAAAAAATAATCTTCGGTATCTCCAAGCGACGGCAAACGACATTAGTTTGGTTCTGTCCAGCATGTTTGTTGGGACACTCTGTATAGCGCAACTAACGGTGGTCTGCTCCGGACCGTCGTCAATCGCGCTTCGTTCCTTGAAGAGGCAGGGCATGTGTCGAGTGAGCGCCTGAACAACCCGCTTTAATGTGGGGAACGCTGTTTAAAGGGACACTAAAGTCAAATAAAAAGTCAAGCCAAAGTGATAGAGAAATGCTCTAGGACGTCTAAGGCGTCAATGTAATCGCGAACAGAGCTTTTGTAATCGAGAAATTGAGGTAAATGCAGGACACGATATGAGACTCCCCAGGGACATTCCGGTACTTACCCGATAACGAAGGCACTCCTAAAAAAAATTGTGTCACTAGTACTCAACCACTTATATTTAAACGATTGTTTCGTTGGATTATAAGACGGAAGAAAATGCTACTTCTCTACTATTATCAGATTCTTAGAAAAAAATACCTTTTTGGTGTTACACTTGATAACGACGCGGGCGGTCAATAGGTTTCGTTTTCGCTCGACTCTGCTCCTCGCGCGCTTTCGAGTTTCAGAAGTTTCGTTATCGCGTAGTGCTGCGCTGGTGTTGCTGGCTCGCTAAACTCGCACTTGAATTTGCTAGCAGCTTGAGAGTCGCGACGGCACGTCCAGACGGTGACCAGCTTCGCCGCCCGACGCCCTGGCTGCTTTCGTTCTTAGAAGAGTCCGTGTCGAGGCCGTCTTCGTAGTAGGCAACGACGCCGGTAGCGCGAGCCCTGAGGAGCATGTCATTCTCATCAGAGCTTAAATCGCTGAAATCGAGCCCAGCATCGCGAGCCAATGTGTCGTTGTCAGGGTCGTCAACTAGTTGGTCCATTGCGACGAGCGTCGACGATCACCGTGTTCACAATTCGGCGCGCGCTTTACCTTCCGCTATCGTGGCTAGCCACCATACTTCCGCTTTCGCCATGTAGGCAATATTTTTCTTCCTCCATGGCTTTCGCACTGCCGTCGGCTCTGTCTTGGCTCTGTTTCTAGCCGCGCGTTTGCGCTTCCCGCAAAAAAAAAAAAAAAAAAAAAAAAAAAAGCCGTAGCGCCGTCTGCGGGCGCCGTTTTACTCACCGGCGGCACAACGTCACTGTATGGCCATGACGTCACCACTCCTCGCTCGGGCGGGCGATTTATATTGCGTTAGAGCTACGCGGACGCTTCAGATGCAATTTTCTCTTAAAATAAGTCTTTTCGTGCCACGAAACAAGCGTTTCCAGGTTTCTGGTATGATATTTTAACACCACGTTGAAATAATATTTGCCTTTAGTGTCCCTTTAAGTCGTGGATCGCGGACCTCAAAGAGGTGCGACATAATTAATGCCAACGCATGTAATACACATTTTTTCGGAAGCGAACAAATTAACTCCAATTAGACTACAGTACTACAGTGTTTTGACCACATTTTCGTGTTATTGATGGGATGCGTACGAGGCTACGCCTTTACGCCATGAAAGTAGTTCGAACGTGTTTCCGCAAGGGACCCTTACCGCAAGGGACCCTTACCAGAGAGGAGGAAATACTCATTTGTTAAGTGTCGTCTCGTGTGTACGCTTTTCCAGAAGATTCCCCTTAGTGCAAAGGACTTTGTAGTGCCCGTGTGACAGGGGTATTGTGCTTATTAACAACACCTTTCCGGTTGCGGTGTTCGTTTATTTCTTTTGACTCAAGTACTTGCAGAGGAAGTACGACGACGACAACAATTAATGGAACGTGCAGACAAATGATGACACTGAGTTGTACCTTTATTATCACGACGTTTTTTTCTTTTTCTTCTAAAGCACTAAGTGGCAACTATTACGTAGAAATATACTGTTATAGCAAGATGCCGCGGGTCTATAGGGGGACACTTCTTGCAAACGCATTTAGCTGTGGTGTTCCTCATGGGTGTGGTGGAGGAGTGGGGTGGCTGTTTCGTTATGGGGCCTGCAGTGTCCCGTGCTTCCAGTGGCGAAGTGTTGGTCGGCAACGTCCAGGGTGCAGTGGTAGCCGTCCGTGCAAGGGTCCCTGGGCAGGCTGGTACACACTTCATTTGGACACTGCAAAAATAGAGTACACGATAGAGAAAGCGGTCACAGTAGGTCGGGCGCTTTATGGTACATAGGGGGTGGTCGCCTTCGAGCGCTCCAGAGCGCTTCGACCTGGCAGCTCGGCCGAGATCTGGCAGAGTTGTGGTCACGTGGCTGCTGTAACTTGCGTTGTTTACGCGGCGTCTGCCGCAGTGAGCGCGTGTCTTGTGGTCCGCCATGTTTGTTTGCAGGAGAAGAAGCGTTGACCTGTTTCCGCTTCCGGCCTTCGACTGTTCTGGCGAGCGGCTGTACGCCCAGCTTGGGCACGCTTTATCTGACTCTGTATCGTGGCGATCCGAGTCGAATCGGAGAGGGCTAGGGATCAGCTTGACGGTGGCGATCACTGTGGTGATAGTTGCGGCAGGCGCGGGTTAGCCTGGTAATAAGGTCGGCAATTGTAGCGCTCGAGCGTATTTTGCTTTGTTGACGAGACATATGGCCAAACGTTCAACAGACTGGCATTTTGATCGTTTATTTGTACACAACATGAAAAAAAAAGGAAAGTACGGAAAATTACTTAAGAAATGCCTGCGTTAGATTTTGGAGTACACTGGTCTTGGTTATGTACATTTCAGGTGGTCGAAGTACAAACTTATAATCTCGTTATAACAGCGCCTGGGTGGCATCACAATGGAGGGTACATGCAACAATGTCCAAAGGCGACAGCAGTGTACAACAATTTGAGCATGGCGTACAAGAATAAGGAGACAGTATTAGTCTCATGTAATCGTTTTTTGGACGCACACCAATGCCGATGGCTGCCCTTTGGTCGAGGCGTGACGCCTGCAACGCTGCTGGCACTCTCTTCGTGACGCCAACGTTCTGAGACGCCTCCAGTTGAACGCTAAAATCTTGCTGCCGCTTTCACTGCGTCGCCTTCGGGCGAAACTGACAATTTTCTTTTGTGGACGAAAAGGCCTCCCGAAAGAAGACTTCAGCGGCCATGTGCTATCTGTACTTTCTGCGTAAGTCAACGCGCATGACTACTGCCAGATTCAGGAGACGCGTTGTGATTCGAGGCATTTTCGACCCAGCTATGTTTCGCCGAGTATCGGCACTTTCTATGGCAGAAGAATTCGTTTCACACCCGAGAAACTGAAGCAAATTTACTCCATATTTGCCGGGGGATACCTGCCCTAAATTTTTGTTGTCATAGGGCTAGTATGACGCCCTCCCCCCTGAGCCCAATTTGTGGAGAGAATGCGACGACGGATCATTTTTTTTCTCATTCTGTCGCCGTTGGTCATCTTTATGGGAAAATATTTTAGAAACGTCGTTTAGACAACTTGGTATCATTTTTTCCATTACGGAGTTTTTTTTTTATTTTTTTTATCTGAACGCCTCTGGTCTTTGGCACCGCCATAGGGATGCTTGCTCACGCGTAAAGCAATATTTAGTTGTCTTGAGGCGATTTTCTTGATAAATTTATTGTACGCTATTTTTCAATCCTTTCTTGCGAAATAATCCAGTTGTTTTTAGTAACTAAACATCGTTCCTTGCACCATCCGAGTATTGTCCAATCGCCCACATTGGTATGTACCATCAGTAAAGGAAAACAATACCAAACCAAGGGAACTGTAACTTAGCATGGTACTGGGGTATGCGCAGTTCTAACTTTCCTTTGCATGCGCTAGAAGGAGGACCACTCATCGGCAAAGTCGCTTGTTCGTAGGCTGACGTAGTGGAGTCTGATGTTATAGGAAGTAAGCTCGAAGTATTGCCAGGCCGGGAATTCCTCTTGGCGCATTATTTTTTGACGATGCTATTGTGTTTCTTAAGCCGGTGATCCTCTTTATCATCGTCTTCGTATTTTTCGTAGGTATCTTTACAGCCACGTGTACAACATTTTCCGTATTACCGTATTATCAGATGCGAAGGTCCTTTAGCGCGACAAATTTAGATCTGATCCTTGGCTTTCGCGTGTGAATATCTGCTTAGTGGTTTAACATGAGAAGTGCCGGGCAGAGGTCAGTCTCGTAAGCAAATATAAAACATAAGCTCTGTTTCTCTCCAGCTTTTAAAAAAATGTTTAGCTTTCATGCCATGAAAACGCGAAAACGTTTCTCACTCTGGTTTTGTACTTTTTCTAAATTTGCGTGCTCAGTCATTTGTGTCTGCATTTCCGCGTACCTTGTGGCAGTGGTCGCAGCACTCGCATTGGTCCTTGTAGGTTCCACAGGTGCAGGTAACTGCTTCGCACGCTTCTGGGTTACACGTCACGGCGGCACAGTGGGGAAGTGACGTTCCGGACACACTGTAAGAAAAGATGGCGCGTATGTTGCAAGACATTTTAAAGCGCATCTCTTAGGCGGCCGTTCCTGTGGCGAGCATCGGCGTAACCGAGCGAACGAGCACAGCGTAAGATGAACGCGAACGCGGAGCGAAGCGGGGGATGAAAGACGCGAGGAAGAAAGCAGAGGAGGAGGAGGGTATGGCGAAAGCGTGAGAAGAAAAGAGTAGTGCGGCGACGATGGCTACGAGATGGCGCCAGAGTAGCCCGCGTCCCCCATGCGCTGGCTCTCGTTATCTCCAGATTAGCGAGGCAGTCGCGCCACACTTCGCTCCGTTTGCAACGTGCCGCACGAGACAGATTGTCCGTGCCAGCCCATATTTCGCGAAATGAAAACACGTATACAGCTGCGCCTAAATTTGGCATTAGGGAGTATCGTGATCGTCGGTGATTTTTTTCATCGCACAATTATAGCCGAACAAAAGAGGGGACATGGTTCTTCGTCTGCTCCACATGAGGGACATGTTTCTCTGTCTGCTCGACATCAGTGCATGAGACCTCTCAAGCCAAAGTGCACTAGGCGATCGTGAAAAAAATTATCATTAATAACTGGGAAAGACAGCGTTAGCGTCTTTTAAATCCGATGAAATTCTATCGCTGCTTCAGCATGCGACCCAACGAAAAGTGAGAGCGATGTTTTAGGCAGACTGATACTGTAACAGAAACTGCGCCGGGCAAGCGACTGTTTACGACGTCCACATTTATTGTTGAGGAGCACATTTCCGAGACAGTGCCTTCTGTATGACCAAGTCCACTCGACCTTCATTGACTTGCATTTGCAGGAATTTCACCATCATCATCAGCCTATTTTTGTTTCGGGGGTTTTACGTGCCAAACCCAGTTCTGATTATGAGACACGTTGTAGTGGAGGACTCTGGATTCATTTTGACCACCTGGGGTTCTATAACGTGCACTACAGCGCAAGAACACGGGCCTTTTTGCATTTCGCCTCCATTGAAATGCGGCTGCCGCGGCCGGGATTCGATCCCGCCAGCTTGAGGTCAACAGCGCAACGCCTTAGCTGACTGAGACACCGCAGCGGGTTTTTACGTCCACTGCAGGCCGAAGGCCTCTCACTGCGATCTCCAATTACCTCTGTCTTGCGCTAGATGATTCCAACTTGCGCCTGCAAATTTCCTAGCTTCATCACCCCACCTAGTTTTCTGCCATCCTCGACTGCGCTTCCCTTTAATTGGTATCCGTTCTGTAACTCTAATGGTCCACCGCTTATCCATCCTACGCATTACAGTGCCTGCCCAGCTCCATTTTTTTTTTCTCTTGCTGTCCATTATAACATTGGCTATCCAAGCTTGTTCTCTGATCCACACCGCCCTCTTGCTGTCTCTTAACGTTGCGCCTAACATTTTTGCAGGAATGTATTAACGTGCAGGAATTCATCTTACGGCAAATACTGACACATCAAGTTGCCTCATGGCTATTGAGAACTGTGGGTCGATTATCTCAGTTAAGTTTAGAGCTGCGCTGCGCGTCTCACCTGAAAACAGCGATGGCGATGAAAAGCATAAAAACCAAGGTGACCTTCATCTTCGCACTGCAAAGAAGACAGACAACATCAAATGACTTCTTTCGATTTTTTCGAAACTTTTGGTGACGTTACCTTCGCGTAGGCGCGTTCAGAAAAAAAAGAGAAAGTGTCAGTGGTCACGTCAGCTAAAAAACTTTGTTTAAATATATTTGAACAGATTACGTCAAAGGGCGAGCACATGATATATAGCATGTAGCTGCGTACAGATTGTGGTACGCCCTAATAAAAGTCAAGAGACATAATTGAAAACTGTTAATTCTGAATGATTACCTTTTCCGCTGAGTTTTACACTAACAGAATGATGACAAAGAAGGGAACAACGATGCGGACGGACGAAGCGAGTTGTGAACTTGACGAATAATGAACGTACACCTACTAGGCCCCTTTAATTGTTTTTACCTAATGGTAATTCTAGCTCACATGGTGTATTTCTGGGCAGAAAAAAAATGCCTGGCCTAATCTGGTCATTTGTGTTTTCCACGTCCTGACTATTGACGAGCATATACACGTACATCATTTGTAGAAGAGCGTAAGCCTTTTTTTTTTTTTTGCTGAGGCACTGTTTCATATCATAAATTTTTATCAATTGACAGAGCTACGTACACGTTTCACCAGAATATGTCGCATATGTGCGGATAGACGCTTCTTTTTTCCTGGCACTGAATTTAAGGTTGCGGCAAAAATCCCTGCTTTATTAACACACATGCTGCGCGGATCCCCAATGAAGCGTCCTGCTTGCTGAAAGTCATAATATATCGAACTACATTTTCGGCAAATTCTAGCCAGTGCGGGGAAGGAAACCACGTAGATATTGAAAAGTGATGTGTCGCGTGCCTTCTTCCCTGCCGTATATGTCAGTGGTTTTCTGCTGGAAATGCTGTTCCGTTGAAACAACCTAATGCGCGTCGAGAATCAGTTGGCGAGGAGAATACCCGAACACGTGACACCAAAAATACCATGCCTAAGAACTGTCGTTTGCTATCTCACTCTCAGTACATTATAAATTACAAGCTGCAATCTGTTACCACAGTGACCAGCCTGTTATGACAGGAATTAAGCGGTATACTATGATGTAACGTAAAGTGCGAGGCTCTTTCTACATAATTGGGCTTTTGAGTGCGATCAGTACACGGAGGAGTCCCGACGACTTCTACCTGCTGCCCGCCCTGAGGAAGACCAGGACCAGCTAGTTATTGCAACAGTGAAATCTCTTGTTAATGCTATTAACGTATTGCTGACGAGCATGCAGCCACCGGCAGCTCGAAGTTGACTGCAAGTAGTGGACGCTCTCAATCCAGTTCTTGCAAGCCTCCAATAGCAACAGCAATGGCTCGATCACCGCCACCTTTACAAAAAGTCACAGGCCTGCGCGGCACACGCTGCACAGTCACAGCGTAAGCTGGTTGAGTGGCGCAAGAGTAGCTCCTATTTCGGCACCACGCACAACAAGGTCTTCGCGGCAAAGTGTCTTCGCCTCTATTTTGATTCTATCCCTTCTTTCGCTCCCACTTACCCCTCCCCGTTGGCGCTGAGCCGTGCTCCCTCAAGGGCTGCAGAAGATAGCGCCAACCTTTCCCTTTCCCAACGAACCACTTACTGCTACTACTCTATTTTGACGAGAACGATTGGAACTGTCTGCCTGGCGTCGACGGCGAGCTGCGGCTTGTTATGCTCTCTGCACAGCAGTGTGCTGAGCCCGATGATGCCTGGTTGTAGCCGCGCACGTAGCTCTACGATTCGCTTCTTCAGCGCGCGTGTGCTGAGCCCGATGATGCCTGGTTGTAGCCGCGCACGTAGCTCTACGATTCGCTTCTTCAGCGGCGGTTCGTACCTTACGAGGAGACGCTATTACGTGTACCGAAGAGGTACCCATAATATGCGGCACACATCTAACATCAGGATAGCGTTGACTGCGCGCCTCGTCTGAATCGCATCCCGTCGCACGCGGCGGTTCCAGGCACGTTAACTAGATGGCGCCACCATACTGGCGGAGGCTCGGGTCGTCTGCGCCTGCGCGCTGCCCTATAGGGCGCGTATAAAGGGAATTTTTCTTCTGCCTGATAGCAAGTGCTTGCGTGGCTCCGTAGTAACGTATCCGACTTGCACGCAGCGGGCCTGGGTCCGGCGGCGGCATCATCGCGACCAGAAACGGCTATTGGAATGAGCCCATAACGGCTTACGCAGTAAAAAGAAGCCAAAGAGGCTTCCATTTTTCAGTGGAATACCCGTGGTATGCAGCCCCAAGTGGCAGAGACGCTGCACAACAGGCCGCCGTCAGAACAAGAACAAGGAACACGTCACATGTCACACATAGTGCGGTAAATGTGGCCAGAGCGCTAGTTCGCTTCCTGCGGTGTAGGGGCCAGCGATATACCGGGTGTTTCTGAGAAGACTTACAGTAATATTTAAGAATAGTCTGTGGCAGATAGTACAATTATAGCCTTTGAGCTCGACTCCCTAAAGAGGCGGACATTATCTAGGTGACAAATCAAAATGCATGATTGAATAATTAACAAAAATTCACTAATTGTGTTCCTAACTAATTACTTTACATGCACATATTGCAATTTATAAATTGAAGCCTGGGAGTTCGCAAGGTAGATCCAACTGGAACGAATTCTCAGGATGGCACCAATTTCGAGATATTAATTCTCGAACTTTGCGAAGAAATACACTGGCGTTCCAGTTACTTTTGTGCTTCGAGTCATAAAACGGCGTTTTGTTGAAAAAGCAAGTGGAATGACAGTGCATTTTAACAGCAAGTTTGATGGTGCATATCTCGAAAGTGATGTTATCTACAGAATTATTTTCAAGTGGAAATGCCTTGCAGTCTCACGAGCTAAAGTTTGAAAATTACAATATGTGATCTAAGGTAATTAGTTAATAACTTAGTGAAATTTTGTTAATTAGAGATAAGGCACTTCAATTTATTGTACAAGCAATGTCCGCCTCTTCGAGTAGACCAGATCAAGGACTACAACTGCGCTATCTGCCACGGATGAGTTTTAAGAATTACTGAAAGTATTCGCAGAAAAAGGCCGCAGATTGCCATACTGACGTGGGCTGCTTCAAGTTTGTGCACCAATTCCCCTTTTAGGCTCTTATTTATCCCTTCCTATCTCTTTACATACCTCCGAGTAGGGTAGTAAACCGTACTTCTCGTTAATCTTCCTGCCTTTCTTTGTTTCTATTTCTCTCTACGTGAAATAACCGCTTTCTTCCTTAAGCTGGTGCGAAACTCTTACACCAAGGAGCGAACGATATCTTGGCGTGTCCGTGTTTTGATGCGTTAAGCAGAAGCTACCTGTATAACTGCAAGTCCGAAAATTTGGAGGACATCTTACCTTGTTTGTCGCACTTCACGCAGCTGAACAATCTGTCCTTTCTCTCTTGAAATCGAAAAGAAGTTCTACCAAGCCCGTATTTTAGAACTGCCTTATATATGAGCGACCGGAAAAACAAACAGGTCGAGGTGTCTTGCGATAGTGACAACGAAGGACGGCGTTTATCGGGGCCACGCTTAAATTAGAAAGGCGCCCACACGAAAGCAGACTGTCAGAATAGGCGAAAATAACGTTTAGCATGCATGGTCCATGTAAGGCTTACCAGATGTTACGTGTCGGGTTGGTATAGAATAAACTACAGCAGTTTTTACCGATAACCAGTCGAAGGACAACTGCTGACAAACAGCAGACTACGGCGGAGTTTAGCTCGCGATTGCAGAGCTGTAACTTGATTTTACTAAGGCTGCTATTATGGCCTGTTGACGTGCCATTGATACAGATTACGTATATCATGTTGCGGAGAAGGACACAAGGACGTGTGCGTATCTCTTGTCTCTTCCTCGTGTCCTTGTCCGTGACGCGCTACGTAATCAGCAGCTTTAACTGTGGGTTGAGCTTGCATTTACAATGCCAGGGCCAAACTTAAGAAAACATGATTCACGCATTGAAAAAAAAAAAATCGGTAGAGACACCAAAGACTGCTGACGTGTGGGAATGCGAAAGCATTGTAGTCTCTTTGGTGAAATGTTCTCGGATGGTGCTTTCAACATGCGTTAAAGTTCTTTCTGCTGATTCGGTTGTGTTCATGTGTTTGCGTATACGTTGGCCACAGACCAGAATCATTCAGACGACTTTGCCGCAGATGGATATTAGAACGTCGTGCACGTTCCTTTGGATACATGCTGGTGGTGCTTTTAGCTGCAGCAAGTGCCTGCCCTTTTTCTCGCCGTGCGGCATTTTTGTATTTCATTGCTTCTTCTTTTGAGGCGTACTATCGTGGGCGACCACGTTTCACAGTTGCCGCTGAGGTAGACGCTTCAATGTCCATTCCATAGAGGCAGCACCGATGAAATCCGAAGAGCAAGTGACGTGCGGGAGGCAGCGCGCTGATTTTATACACTGGTGACGTGGCGCCACTTCCTCCCCATTGGCTGTGCCGCCACGTGCCCAATGACGGGCGCACTCGGTACACCTTTGGTCAGCCAGAACCGTGGAGCCGCCGTGACGTCGGGCAAGCGTGCTTGTCTCGCGCCCTGGACGCCCGGGCTCGAATTCCACCGAGACCGAAATGTACCATATCCTCTTTTCAATGACATTGATTCACATTGTTTACAGCAACCTCCCTGAGAAATTTGACGTCAATCCGAACATTTATGACGTGCTTTTACTCTTTGCGCCGTCGGCCATTTGTGGTACCATCGCTCGGTTGCGCCGCCGACACCGCTGCCGGATTTTCGCGTAATGGGGCATATGATGCTTGCGCATTAATAACCGCAATGGACGAGCTCCAGGGCTCGTTTCTTCTATTTCGTTTCTTTGTTTGCGTGCTTCGTTCAGTTTAACGTCGCCGATATGAATGCAGGCTCGAACAACCACGCAATTACGACAGACTTTGAACGTTGTAGCGCGTAGCATCGCGTTTATCTGTGCTCACTTTAATGTTTTATTTGTTTCTTCAGTCACCTTTTATTCAATTTACTCCCTTTCCCAGCACAGGGTAGCCAGCCAGTACACTGACTAACCTCCTTGTCTTTCTTTCCCTTTCTCTCTCTCTCTCTCAAACAACGAACAAACCAGCTTACCCATCTCGTCAGGGGTTGACCGAGAGTTGTTAATAAAATTAAAATTGTTTATGTCACACCTGGGGTAGTGTTTGGGAGATATGAGAAAACTTTATATATCAGAGAGGCCGGCCTGCAGTTCAAGGCATTTAAAGTTCTGCCCTGCTGAGAGGCAAGTGGCAGAGGGAAAGAGAGGCATGCACGGGGTGACGACGGGGAGACAAGTCGTGTCTCAGTACGTTGTCACATGTTCGTTGTTGTACTTGCTGTTGTTTAATTCAGCTGCTAGCCTGCCATCAGTATTATCGTGCTTTAATATCACGTTATAACATCACCTGTTGTATCCCAACATTCCTGTCCTCATTTTTTTTTTTGATGCCAAGACGGGCATGACATACTGAGATCCATTGATTTATGGTGTTTTACGTCCTGAAGCAACACTGGATTTACGAGAGACGACGTAGTATAAGGACTTTAGGACCGTGGTGGATTTTAGGACCTTGGCGGTTTTTTTAACGTGCACCTAGAGCCTACGAGCGTTTTTCTGATTCCATCCCTATCGAAATGCGGCCGTCGATGTCGGGAATCGAACTCGTGACCTCACGCTCAGTATCGGAATGCCATAGCCCCGGCACCATCGTGGCGTCCACGTATTGAGATAATAAGCGTGCGCTGCGAATGCTGTAAACATTCTCGAATGAATGCGAGCACCACCGGTGCTGCTTTTGAACGTACGACGAGGCACACGTATAAGTAGGGCGCAGGCCCGAGCAGTGCCGTTGGATTGCGATAACAGTGCCAAAGTTGATCGTCGCTTTCTTGTCATTTACAGGCTGCTTTACTTTCCTGGTACAAAGTTCGCCCAATAGACAGTTTATCTCTTTCTGCCCGTTCATCATAACCGGCGTGTTCTTTTGCGATCAACGTTGATGTTTCTGCATTGGGCTACGGGAGCCATATACAAGATCACTATAGGCACTGTCAGCTCAACCTGACATCCGGGGAGGTAATCTGTAAGAGTCCACCTAGTGGACATGTCCATTTCGTGTGCTGCTGAAGTGCTGACTGGCTGCGGCGCCTGGCTCCTGCTGAAGCGCACCCAAGCCCAGCCAATCACAACTTCAACAGCAGACGAATTGGACATGTCCACTAGGCGGACTACCTCCCCTGGTGGAGGTTCTGGGTGTGCAAAGGCCCCCATCTGGAAGCCATCATCCTGAATGTGTGTGATCGTGTTTTCTTTGCGTTTGGTTCAAATATGCAGGCCAACTTCTCATCTTGATCACGAAGAAACTAGCATATACGCAACCGTTTACCTGGGAGCCGTCATATCAGCCCGGAAAAATGTTTAGCAGCCACGAAGCAAAGTCATATTTTGTACAAAGTATTTATTAATATTGTTGAAGCAGTCAGTTATCTTCTTTAAAGGGACACTGAAGAGGAAGCTACCTTGAGCTTTATAAGTAAATTACACTTCTACAAATAGCAAAATAAAGCCTCTCCCGTGCGAAAACTCTTGTTAGGTCAGAAAAGACGCAATGACAATAACACTGGTGGTGACGCCGTCTTGAAGTTTCCGCACCAACTCCCCTTGAAGTCGTGTGTTTTGACGTCGTCTGTTTCGGCCTAGCAAACTTGTTAATCGGTAAATGGGGAATACATTGTATTACAGAGCAACAAAACACTGACCTTTGCAAGCTTAGAGAACTTCTCCTACGCAACAGCGGTCTAGCTATTTCGAAATTCATGACATCACTGTGACGTAGAGGTGTCGGTGTTCCGGCGTGAAATTTATAACAATAAACAAAATTTTCACCGACATAAATTTATCTTCCGGTAATCAACACATTACCTCGAAAATAGCGAACCTAAAGTTTGGAAACAATATTTTATCACTCAGAACTGCTTTGGTGTCTTTCTGAAGTGTCTCTTTAACACTAACATAGTTGGAGAGAATAGCGTCGAAGATACAACGAGAAACGTATACAACCGTTTTGGCCCTCTTAAACGCCACAGAAACGAAGTTTGCCTTTAACGAGGGAATCTGGGCCCGAATTCGTAAAAACCTCTTACGCTACAATTGTTCTTAAGAAAGAATTTCAGCCAATGCGGATGCAAGACATATTATTATCTAAGGTGACCGGCCAATGGCAAAGAGCACTAACGAAAGAAAAGCTTTGTGAATCTGGCCCCTGGAGCCGAATTAACAAAGGTTTTTGTTCATAAGAACTTTTTCAGATTGTCGGTGGCCTTCGCTAATGGCATGTTTGCTGCCTCTGTTGGGCTGTTCTTGTTCTTTTGGAGTGTAGCAGCGTAAGAACCTTTCTTGAATACGGGCCGTGATGCGCCGCAAGCGCTCCATAACCGCCTAGCAGTTGGGCTGGTCAGGCTTTCCTCGGTTAAACCTTGCAGTGTCCAGTGCCGCCGTTCTCAAAGCTTTGCTCGGCGTTGTCCAGGACGCAGCGATAGCCCTCGGCGCAGGTGTCACTGAACAAGGCGGTGCATTCTTCGCCGGGGCACTGTTGGGGGAAAAAAAAAAAGGAAAGGCGGTCGCAGCAAGTCAGGCCGGTAAGGCAGGACAATCATTGGGGCAGGAGCAGCACGCGATCAAAGGCACAGGATAAGTACGACCAATAAGAGCACTGCCTGTATCGAATATGTAGATGTGACACGGCTGTAGATTAACCCCACAATGCCTCCAATGTATAATTTTTTTATACGCTGAATTTGGTACTTGGAAATGCTATTTGCTGTACTACTGAATCGATAGCTCAAGTAACATTTCATTATATTTTCTGTGTGTGTGCGTGGGGGGGGGAGCAGGGGTGGCGGATTGTACTTTCCGTAGCCAGAAATAAAGATGAACACGCTGATTTATTCTTTATTGATGCGGAATAGTGCTCGGGTTTTGTGAGGTTGCACTCATAGGCGGCGAACGTAGAGAGGCAAAGTGAGAGAGAGAGAGAGTTGTATCGGCGTCAGCACACGCATCACACACACAGAGAAACTTAAAAAAAATAAAATGAAAAAACACGAGGAAACAGGGTGCGATGACGTTAATCGCATTTACCCAAATGTAGCACTGGCTGCACTATTGCTTGTAAGGACGCAGATTGCATACACGGTATAGATCCTTTAGCCTGAGAAAATGCAGCTGTCCTACCGGCCTTTTGCGGTCACTTTCCATGAGAGAGAGAGAGAGAGAGAGAAAAGTGAGATGAAGAAAAAGCAGGGAGAGTAACGAGAGAGGAGTTGGGTTTGCTACCCTGCACTGGTGGAAGGGCATATACAGAGAAAGAAAAGGATATCAATACGATGAAGATCAATCAGTCAATCAGCCAATCAATGAATCAAACAATAGATCCAATCAATCAGCCAATCAAAACCTTTATTTCAGTTTTTACAGAAATAACTGGGTTTGATGAGAAAACATGGGCAATGCAAGCATTGCTTTCGGTTTCGCCCCACAAGCCTGACAGCGTGATATTCTACTGCGGAGCTGTTAGAACCTCGCTATAATGATCATTCCGTCGTCCGCAGCTTCGCCGATGTGGGGGAGAGAGAGCTGAGAGAGAGTGAAAGCAGAGTACAAAATTCAGAGCCCTTGCCCTGTCGAGAAAATGGGGTAAGCGAAGCTTGCGGCGAAGCAGAGCTTGTGGCAAGACGACGCTGTCGCAGGCGTTCCGCTTCGTTTGCCCTAAACTCAGGGTCCGCGGCTCTTTGCTGACGTTTCGCCTGGGCTTCCGGAAGCCCTCACGCTAGAATCGGCACGCTAGAATTGGACGACAAGCTTTACTTACCCCCTTTTTTATCGACAGGAGAAGGGCTGGTGATTTTGTCTCGTTGGGTCCCTTGTGTGACAAGGGCAGTCGAAGGGCGCGTTACAGGTCTCCGAGACTACAGGAGTATGTGCCATTGAGCTTGGACCCTTTCTGCACTATCACCAGGATCGGCCCACTTTTCAGCGTGACACCACCACCACCACCACCGCCGCCGATACACGTGAGGCAATACAAGCTTCGCTTGAAAAAAGCAGTACTTGACCGCATGACCGCTGATCATGCCCTAATGGGCAGATATAAATCTCGGGTGTGTCTGGGTCGCTGCGGGCGTGGCCAAGTTGCACGCCACGATATGTGTAGCGTCCATGTTGTTCCGACGGTATAGCCGGTGGGTCGGTATAGATGTCAATATTTGCTCCGAAGTGTTCTAGGGCGCACTGTGTGTTGCCGGCTTTGCGGTCATCGCAGGCGTAGCTGTCTGAGCCCTTTAGTCCGGTGATGTACACGGTGACTGTCGTGCCTGCCGTTACATTTCATGAAAGAGCCAGTATTTTGGCTACTCACGACACTGTCAATTACGCGTAGCCTTTCTGCCTACTTACCTGTTGGAATGTGCGCGGAATATGTACATGTATGAAGATATATTTATATGCCAGGAATGTCTGATGTGCTTAATGTACTAAACGAAGCTAGCACTGCACCCTAATGTCCTAGTCTATGCGAACTCCTCTTAACGGTCACCCTAGTCTCGTCGAGCTGTGTTCTTACGGCTTTCTTGCCAAGGTGGCCTTTAACACTGTACTTTGTGCATGCTGTAAGTCTTGACGTATCGGTCTACATTCCTTACGTGCTTACCGTGTGACAATAGTCGCAGCAACCACAGTAGCCCTTGTAGGTTCCGCAGCGACAATCCACCTCCTCGCACGTCGACGGGTCACACGTTACGCCGGCACATTGAGGTGGCGACGTCGCAGACACGCTGCAAGAAAGAGCGTCACACGTGCGGTCGCCACGAGAGCGGTAGCGTCTAAACAGCTTTCCTGTGGAGGTGCCCCTGACAGTTCTTTCTTTGGCATGTTTCAGTCCACACTTCTCTTGCAGAATTTGCATAAATGTATTTTTATGTTACGGATGAAAAAAAACTTTAACATTGATAGCAAGATGAGAGCAAGGGCGTGAATAATTAAGGCAGAAAGTTGGGCTACTTGGTATCGAGCATAATAAGGCATGGCGACTAGCGTAAGTACGACGGCAGGCTGGGCTAAAGAAAGAACACGGGGCCTTTCTTTAGTGCCTGTCGTGTTACGCTAGTAATCATGCCTTATTAGCCTTGAATAATGCTTAATTCACGTGCTCGCCCAGCTCTTTCCTTTTTTTCGTGTATGTTTGAAAGAACGTCATATAGAGTTTGAGCACATCTTTGAATGAAAACAGAGAGAGAGAGAGAAGAACTTTATTTATTTCACTAAAACATTAAGGGGAAAATCGCTTTCATCTGTCAAAATAAAGCGGTGAAGAAGAGAAAAACTTTGCGTTTGGTCAAGTCGCGAGTAAAGCTGCAGATACTGCGAAAATATATTTTTTAATTGCTGCCTAGCCATGCTGGCTGAAATAAAATGCGTGGAATTAACTCCGCGTTGCACCGCTATGCCAGAAGAAATTTATATACATATATATTTGCTGGTGTCACGGCATCTGGGCTACCGCTCAAGGTATGTTCGATAACGAGCAATTAAGGATCTAATGTAATTAGAACTAAATGGGAAGCGGACTTCGAGGGCAGTATTCTAAGTGCATCCTACACGTCCTAAGTCGCTCCTAAAAAAGTGAACTCATTTAAATGTGAAACATGCGCCTGAGAGAAACATAGGGTCCCGCCCTTAATTTTCGGGGATATCACTGTTGCGCTCATATGCATACTACTAAATTCATTTTTTGTGCCCACAATATTTTTATTATTGTATAAATGACCGAATATTTGGTGGATGCTTGTCAAAAAATGTCCTTCTTTTTCTCCATCCTTTAATCTTCATAATATCGGCGTTTGACTCATTATAATAAATAAAATACTTGCGTTGAATCGGAATTTGCCTGTGGACGTTATACTGAGCAAACGTTCGAAACGTTCCACTAAAATTTTGCCCATTTGCCCGTTGCGGTCGCTCACTGAAGAGATATTGGAATATTGTCACGTAGTAGTGACGCTGAAGAAAACAGTCGTAAAACTGTGTACGACGAAACTGGTTGTTTATTGGGCGAACCTGTGCCCACAAAAGCAAGGTACACTCAAAGCACAACGATAGCGGCGAACACAGTCGGCGATCGTCGAAAATCTCATCAGCGGCGAATAGCGTCGGCTTTTATACCTGAGTCATCGAAGGTTCCAGATTAATCCCTGATGCCCGCGTGTCTTCCAGAAAGTTCAAGACAATTCGCGTCGGTTATACAATCAGATAACATAAGCGTCGGTGAAAACAGGCAACGGAAAGAAGCATCGATAACGTTCTAGAAACTTCCGATACAGGCGCGTCCTGCGCCGAGCGATAACGTTTAACATTTGTCAGCCAATGTTGAAAGCGGCCACCAGTGAAAGATAAACATGTGTACGTGTCAATACCCTCCCCTTAAAAAGCATCGTCCCGATGCTACAAACAAACACGAAAGCGAAAACAAAACCATGCGTAATAAACAAAATAACAAAAAAAAACAATAACAAAATAACAAAGTACCTAAGTTTGTCAGCGGGCGTAGAAAGGCTTAAGACGCACCACGTGGATGACTTCAGGTCGTGCCCGGCGCCGCTGTGATTGCGAAATGCCGTCTGGCACGACCTCATAGTCCAGTGCGCCAATACGTCGGGTGATCTTATATGGTCCGAAATAGCGACGTAACAGCTTCTCGCTAAGTCCTCGTCGGCGTATCGGAGTCCAGACCCAAACACGGTCACCGGGCTGGTACTCGACGTAGCGTCGTCGAAGGTTGTAGTGTCGGCTGTCGGTCCTCTGCTGGTTCTTGATGCGCAGTCGGGCGAGCTGTCGACCTTCTTCGGCACGCTGCAAATAAGTGGCAACGTCGAGATTTTCTTCGTCAGCGACGTCTGGTAGCATGGCGTCAAGCGTCGTTGCCGGGTTCCTTCCGTAGACCAGGTTGAACGGCGCCATGTGCGTCGTTTCTTGCACGGCCGTGTTGTATGCGAAGGTCACGTACGGAAGGATGGCATCCCACGTCTTGTGTTCGACGTCGACGTACATTGCCAGCATGTCGGCGATGGTCTTATTTAGGCGCTCGGTGAGGCCATTCGTCTGCGGGTGGTAGGCGGTGGTGCGGCGATGGCTTGTCTGGCTGTACCGCAGGATGGCTTGAGTTAGTTCTGCCGTAAAGGCCGTGCCTCTGTCGGTGATGAGGACTTCTGGGGCACCGTGACGCAGGAGGATGTTCTCAACGAAGAATCGGGCTACCTCGGCGGCACTGCCTTTGGGCAAGGCTTTTGTTTCGGCGTAGCGGGGGAGGTAGTCCGTAGCGACGACGATCCATTTATTTCCGGACGTCGACGTCGGAAAAGGCCCCAGTAAGTCCATCCCGATCTGCTGGAACGGTCGGCGAGGTGGCTCGATTGGCTGTAGAAGTCCGGCTGGCCTTGTCGGCGGTGTTTTGCGTCGCTGACAGTCTCGGCATGTCCTTACGTAATGGGCGACGTCGGCAGAGAGGCGAGGCCAGTAGTATTTTTCTTGTATCCTCGCGAGAGTGCGTGAAAAACCGAGATGTCCAGCCGTTGGGTCGTCTTTCCCTGCACGTAGCTCAGCTATGCCTCTAGCGACGCAAATTTCACGGTCGAGCAGTAAGTGATGATCGCCCTCAATGACGCCCTCCATGTCTGCAGGCACTTCGGTGCCGACGGAAATCATTACGCTGGAGCGAGGCGGAACGGTGACTTGTTCTTCAAGCACATTCAAGGCATGGTAACTTATGCTTGTATGCGGTGGTATCGCGTTGTGCGTTGAAAGCGTTATCGACTTGGACCTTAAGTCGATGACTGCACCGTGTTGATTTAGAAAGTCCATGCCTAGGATGACATCCCTGGAGCAGTGCTGCAGGATTACGAAGCTCGCCGGGTAAGTGCGGTTGTTTACCGTGACTCGTGCTGTGCAGATTCCAGTCGGCGTTATTAGGTGGCCTCCCGCTGTCCGGATATCGGGTCCTTGCCAGGCTGTTTTCACCTTCTTCAACTTGTCGGCGAACGGGCCACTGAAGACGGAATAGTCGGCTCCAGTGTCGACGAGAGCGGTGACGTTATGGCCATCGATGAGCACGTCTAGATCGGTAGACCGGCGTCTGGCGTTGCGGTTAATTCGTGGCGTCGGATCACGGCTGCGTCGGCTTGCTCTGCTGCTGCTACGTCGCGTCGGAAGGTCTTCTTTCGGCGGCGAAGTGTTGTCAAGGCTGTTGCTAGGCGGCGTGCTGATATCTCGTCGTGATGAATCGCGAATCGTCGTCGTCGGCGGCGTCGGAGGATCTTCGGCATTGCGTCGTACAGCAACCGCACCTCCATCGGTTGCTGCCTTTAGTTTCCCGGATAGGGGCTCACGGACCGGCCCCGGGCTGGGCCAGTGTATGGTCGGCGCTGCGGCGACAGGTAACGTCCTGGTGACGGCGAGCGTGAGGGTCGTCGTGGTTGCCACTGGGCTCCGGCGAGGTAGTCGGCGATGTCACGTGGCCGCTCGCCAAGCTGTGGACGCGGCGCGTTGACGGCGAACCCTCGTAGGCCCATCTCGCGGTATGGGCATCGGCGGTAGACATGACCAGCTTCCCCGCAGTGATAGCAGAGCGGGCGGTGGTCGGGGGCGCGCCAAATGTCCGTCTTTCTCGGGTAGCTGCGCTGGGTGACGGGCGGGCGTGCTGGCTGCGGCGGCGGCGGTGGGCGACGGAACTGCGGCGTTACTTGGCCCTGGTGCGAGCGTGGAGGAGGGCCTTGACGACGGGCAACGGCGGCGTAAGTCAGCGCTTCCGGCTGGGGTTGCGGCGATTGCGGCTGCACATCAGGAACTCCAAGTGAGCGCTGAACTTCTTCTTTGACGACGGCGGCGATAGATGCCACTTGAGGCTGCGACCTGGGTAAGAGCTTCTGCAGCTCCTCGCGAACGACTGCTCTGATGGTCTCGCGCAGGTCGTCGGCGCCTAGAGCTTGAGCATCGGCGTAGTTGGTCAGGGCACGGCGGTTGTATTGCCTGGCGCGCATTTCAAGCGTCTTCTCGATCGTTGTGGCCTCGGAAAGAAATTCGGCGACACTCTTTGGCGGGTTGCGCATCAATCCGGCGAATATTTGCTCTTTGACACCCCGCATCAAGAACCGAACTTTCTTTTCTTCAGACATGTCGGGGTCGGCGTGGCGGAAGAGGCGAGACATCTCCTCCGTGAAGATCGCGATGTTCTCGTTCGGCAATTGCACCCTGGTTTCTAAGAGAACCTCTGCCCTCTCCTTTCGTACGACACTCGTGAAGGTCCTCACGAAGTTTTCACGAAAAAGGTCCCACGTAACCAGGGTGGTCTCTCTGTTCTCAAACCAGGTCCGAGCAGCGTCATCCAACGAAAAATAGACATGGCGTAGCTTGTCGTCGTCGCTCCATTTGTTGAACGTCGCGATCCGCTCGTATGTCTCCAGCCAGGTTTCAGGGTCTTCAGCCGATGATCCACGGAAGGTCGGGGGCTCCCGAGGTTGTTGCAGCAGGATGGGGGACGCTGGGGCTGCCATTGGGGTCGTTGACTTGGCCTTGATCGCTGTGGTCTTCTCGGGAAGAAGTCCGTACTCCGGCAGAAGTCCTTGCTGCCTACGGCTAGCTCGCTGGTCCTTGGTGACGTTGGCGTTGTCCTCCGGTTTCGGGCTTGGATCGCGGCTTTGCGGGGGCGTTCGCTGCATGAACGCACTAGCACCTCCACCAGATGTCACGTAGTAGTGACGCTGAAGAAAACAGTCGTAAAACTGTGTACGACGAAACTGGTTGTTTATTGGGCGAACCTGTGCCCGCAAAAGCAAGGTACACTCAAAGCACAACGATAGCGGCGAACACAGTCGGCGATCGTCGAAAATCTGATCAGCGGCGAAACGCGTCGGCTTTTATACCTGAGTCATCGAAGGTTCCAGATTAATCCCTGATTCCCGCGTGTCTTCCAGAAAGTTCTAGACAATTCGCGTCGCTCATACAATCAGATTACATGGGCGTCGGTGACCACAGACGACGGATAGAAGCATCGATAACGTCCGAGAAGCTTCCAATGCAGGCGCGTCCTGCGCCGAGCGATAACGTTTAACATTTGTCAGCCAATGTTGAAAGCGGCCACCAGTGAAAGATAAACATGTGTACGTGTCACTATGGTACGATGTAAAGTAAATGCGGGCATATGCAGACTTTAGGTTCATACATTTTGTTATTTCACTAAACATTAATTCGTCTATTGAAGCAAGAGATCAAACAAATAACTGCTGTTGCCTTGAATAATTCTCAGTCACGTACCACTGTGTGTGACGTCACAGCACGGCGAACTACGCAGATGCACTTGCGTGATTGACGTCGACTCTCCGCGAGGAAAGGGAGCAGGGCGTTTGGTTTGACATTTTGGCTCCTCTCGCAGTGCGTAGCGGTCTATTACTTTGCATGCACGATCATTAGCGCGCATTGTATGCACTGCGATTGTCAGTTTAAAATGGCCACACCTGGTGAGTGGCCCTCTAAAGCTAAATCAACGCGCTTATTTATGACCCCCGGAGCGCCTGATCTCAGCGAAATGTGGAGTGTAAGCGACGCTCTGCTAAAACTGTGTAATGAATCCAATACGCATTTGCCTGCACATTGCATGGCTTACAAGTATAGACCTTGATTTCACGAGATGAATACTCCTTTCAGAAGCAAAGAAATTACATGCACGTGAAATTTCTGAGACTTTTCACATCGGGGGAAAAGAGACATGGGTTGCATCAGCGATAGGTATGTTTCAAAAAGATTCGACTTTTCTTGCTCATAGCTGCGTCGAACCAGCTAGCACGCATACGTAATCAGCGTTCGGTGTAGCGCCCGTGCTATCCTGCCTTTTTTTTTTTTCTTTTCACTTGTGGTGCTCGGGTAACATGAGGGGCGATTGTCTCACACTAGCACTGAGTGTTTGGTGGTGGGGCGCGTTCTTTTTCTGTAATTTTGCAGATGCGTGACCCGCGTCGTTGTGGACCTGACAATGTCCACGGTCGAAACCAAGATTTTCTGGCACGCCTTACAGAATAGCGCCGGTGGCGTCAAATGCATCGAGTACCAGGCCAGCCTCGCTGAAAAACATGGCTTAGTAAGTGCGCCAAGGTTCTTTGCGGGAAAAATTCCTACACATGAGCCTGATACGATTGGGCCCAGCCAGGTGGCCCTTTGACTTTGCACAAGATTTCCATTTGCAGCAGCGGAGCTGTTTATGCCGCTCGTTATTCTGTTTGTCATCCACAAAAATATGTAGGCCGATCCTGGCGGTAGTGCAGAAATGGTCCAAGCGCAATGGCACACAACCCCTGTGAACTAGCGAAGCTTAGCCTGGATAAGTCTAGCTAAGCATGGTTGGGACTACTTAAGCGTGCGACTGTTGGGATACGGTGCGTGCGACTGCCCGGCGCCGCGAAAAGTACAAGTTGCTCGCAGAGCAGAAGCCGCAACCCCTCCCTCCCACGCTGCCTTGCCGCTTTCCTCCTTTCGCGTGGGTGATTGAGTTGCCAGTTGCCCTTGCGCCCGGTCGCAAGATACGCATTTGGTGCCGCAGCTAAACGTCGCCAGCCCTCCCTCCCTCCCGTCCCCCCAGGGACTTTCGCGTGACGGAAGAAGTTGCGTTTGCTCTCCGCCGTCCGAAAGCACGCGTACCTCGCGCGCTTTCACCCGCACATACAGCATACGGCCAATGGTTTTTCTTTTTCTACATCCGGTCGCGACCATCGAAGACTGAGCCCTTCAGAGCTTCGCTTTAAGAACTCGGCGTCCACGCTAGAAGCTTGCATACACTGTGTGAAGCTCGCTCTGCTGAGTCAGGGGGTTGAGGTGCCCGTGTCTGCGTGGACAGACGTCTGTTTCCCGAATAAGAGCTATTTACTTGAGCTTCGTAGTTTTTCTGGCGCCTCAACAGATTCAGGAAATGAAGCCGCGGCGCTGCACGAAAAAGAGCTAAAACAAGATCTGGGCCACGACAGTGTGGGGATGCCTTGCGCTTGATTTTATATATATATCTCGTTAAGTAAAGAGTAACAGGAGCCGGCACAGAAGTAGTTCAAGAAATAGTATATATAACATGGCATATATATATATATATATATATATATATATATATATATATATATATATATATATATATATATATATATATATATATATATATATATATATATATATTACCCCATTGACAGCGCGGGCGGAGCGTCACTCTGACTATTGACTGAGCGCGAAAATCAATAGCCGGAAAATGACATCACTATAAAATTCCGGTACTAATCCCATTTCTTGTGTTAAGAATTCAATGTGACGAGTAGAAGAATGAGAACTCGGCTCATAGCCTCACTGGCATGTCTGCACATCCATATTTTCAGTGACGCTTCCTACGAACATCGCACAGAACTTTTGACGCCGCAAATATGAACTCTTCCTGACATTGGTATAGCGAATTCTATGCAAAGCTCTATTATTACGCCATCTTGTAGACTTGATGACATCGGTGCGTCTCGGAGTACACCCTCCCTTTATATAAGTGCTGTTGCTTGAGCGTCATGTCGAAGCTAACCCAGAGGGAAAATATTGTAGGGTCTGTTGTGTGTAACAGTGACCCTTTTATACGAGCGCCACTGTCTTTGCGGTGTAGTTATTCGTCGTGCTAGACCCGAACACGCTTTAAGCCTTTTTCGTTTCTCGCGGACGTTGCTGGAGATCTGGTTGCGGTGCCCCGAAACCGCGAGTACAACTTTCTCGAAGGTCCTTTGCGTTTCTTTCATACGGCTCTACCTTTTGTCAGAATGTTGGAGTGGGTCTTTGTCCGGGTTAAGTCCGGCGGTGACTGTGCAGCAGCGCAAGTGCTTTCACTGTACATCTGCTTTCACCCTCGTTTCCTAACCAATATCCTCGCAGGCACTTCCGAGTGATTGTGTTCAGTGGGCTCTTTCGGTTTCCGGCATGAGCTCCCTCTGCGCCTTGTACCTCGCGAACGTCTACTTCGACGCAGAAGTCGCCCGGACACTGGCCAAATACATGGAGGAGACTACCACGCTGGTCACTCTGTCGTTTCAATCCGTGGCGGTAACTGTTTCTCTGTCTTTCTAAACTATGTGATCCAATATTTTACCTATCATCTACTCATTCCACGGTTTTCGGGACCCATATAGACGTTTAATAACAAAGTGCTTTTCTCTGTCCTCCTTTCCCTGTCTGTGTCAAAAAAAAAACGGCATGCTGTGCCGACAGGCAAGCCTACCAGTGCATTCTAATACCAACTCAGGCTATACTTATAAGCGCTGAGACACATTGACTGTAAAGGACCACGTACACATTGAAGTACAGAAGTGCTTCTAAGAACTCTCATTTAGAAAAGCAGGCATATCTAAAGCCAAGCATACAAATTTCAGGCTTTCCGGTACACTTCCAGTTACTTTCGATACATTGAAATAGCAACGTTAGTGACAAACCTTCCGATCTGGCCTCTGCATCACGGTTACATATTACCGCTCCTTGAAAAGCGTTACTGCGCCGGCACTGTTCATGATCGGCAGATTGAAGACTCGTCACGCATTGCTCACATTTTATCATGCAATTATTCAATCTTCCATTCGGCACTCACATGTTTTACGTTACTTCAGGAAAACTAAGATGAAGTGTACATTTCTTGTAGTAATACTTATTACCTAAAGTGTGGTTTTACAAGTGCAATTCGTTGTATTCGCATAAATTTTAGACCGTCTTCGAAAACCACGACGTCATTTTTTCACGCATGTCTTTGTTCAGAGGCTTTGAAGAAAGCGATGAATCTCAACGCATTGATTTTTAACAAGCGTTTTCAGGACGCATGATCCACTGCCTTTGCTAATATTCTCAGTAGTATGGCTTCAATAACCACAATATTGCGTGGGAAATGCAATGTGCCGCTTAGTGCAGCAAGTGTAATTGTCAAATTTTGTCAAATAACTTGGCTGCACCAACCGCAGGTGTAGGAGTGTTAGACTGCTGCGAGTAGATGTAGCATAAGGCAATCAGTGTTATGTAATTCTAGAACACCTTACGTGTACACTGCCCCTGGCAGCGATATAACAATGTACCTTGAGATAGCACGTCAATAGCACTGACACAAGTGTTCAAAACGTGCCATGCACATATGACACTCATCTAATTTGACGTTGGCTACAAGTGTCACTACCGTGTTTTTGTGAAAGGAGTTCGACGATAGAACGCCTGGATGCTTGTCCTCGGCTTCCACGTACCGACATGCACGGGGTTCACTTTTATTGTTCCTGTAAATTAGTCACGTCGTAAATACTTTTTCAAGTATCTAGAAGAATGCCTTCACATTTTTATGGGCATACAGTATTTATCCTCTTAATATTTTTAGAGAATGCATGCTTGAAGTCAACTTTCTAAACTTGGCAGGACTTGCTGAACAATGGAAAATTTTAGGTTTCCTTTTTCTGCATTACACATTTAGTGTTTGCGAAGGGGGCAGGAAATGTGACGAAATTGATTTTCAGTAGACACGACTGTCACATGAAGGGGATATGGCACGAATACTTCCAAAACGTGGTCTTGCTCTGAAAGGCATGACGCCACTCTGTGGCGTATTGTTTGTGTGTGTGCAGTCGCAGACTGATGACGATGCCGGGACCTTTCTGGAATCCTTGGCTCTGAACAAGACGCTCAGAACATTCTACATGCCACCCGACTTTGTGAAGGCTCGAGACGGCGAATCCGTCGCGAAATTCCTCCGCAACCACCCTGCCATCGACAAAATTGTGGTAAGGCATGTCCATGCGTTTAAATTTGTTTCAGCTCAGTCGAACAACTACACTTGCCAATTTTGACAACTCGGAGCACGACTTTCGCGACATCTCGCTTTCCGGTCTTGTATTTCACGACTCCTATTGCAAACGCCCGCAGGCACCATTTTTGACGTCATGGTAACCGGACTCCTATTGTGAATTTACCAAACCATGTAAATAGACTGAAATGAGATGCGAAACACTCTAAATGTCACTGCTTAATGTCGCAACAGATGGGCAGTTAAGTACTCTTGTTTCTCGAAGCAATACATCGCTTTCCGAAAACCAGCTTTTACAAAGCAGCACTCCCTGTCAACGTATGACAACCTAACCGCACTGGACTTTTCAGCCAATTCTAACTGGGTAACGGCGCCTGCTTCCTTCCGAGTCTTCTCATTGGATCAATCGGCTGTGTCACGTGCTCACTTCATGGTAACATTGCTTTTCTTGCATATTAAAACCGAGGTTTTTCTTGCGAACCACTGCGCGATGGCACGTATCGTAGAATGTATCGCCGAGTAATCTTTCGCTGCTCGACCCACACGTACTCATAGCACAAAAACCATAGCACAAAAACGATTCACGTCGCGATGCATTATGCATGATGAGCGGATATCTGTCACGTGATGTTGCACTTTGCCCCTTGCCTCACTACTAACGTGCTGATCTCCACGCATCACTAGTGTCCCTACCTGTTCCGACTACATCCGCTGTATTGTGGAGTTTACAGAATAGAATGTTGGGCTTTTTGATGCATACCTTAAGGCGATGTATGGCGCAATGTTAAAACCAACAGGAGAAATAAGAGGAGGCGGGAAGAGCGCCACATTTTGACGGCATTTCTGCACAATGGCTGTGTGCATGTATGTTATGTGCATGCACATTTGTGGCTTCCTGGAACAAAATGTGTTGAGTTTGGCGATCTTTCTGCCTCCTGCTATTTCCTCTGTTGGATTTACCCTAGCGCCATGCATCCGTTTTCAGTAACGCGTACATTTTCCACACCGTTTCCTTCTTGCGGATGCCCTGGTGCCTGCAGCGGCCCGGGCGTTTGCCGCCATGTAGCGTTTTAGCTGGTGATAAACGCTATGTGGTCATGCAAAAACGCCTGTGTGCTTGCTTTGTATTGCACGTTAAAGAACCCCAGGTGGTCAATTATTCCGGAGCCCTCCACTACGGCAAGCCTCATAATCAGAACTGGTTTTGGCACGTAAAACCCCCGCTATGTGGTCCCAGGCATACGTTCCTACATAAATGTTTATAGGGAACACTGATGGATAATTTCTTGCATATGAAAGGAAAGCTATGGGGCAGATATTTTGCTCACGTAGTCGTACGAAACATTGTCTGGATAATTGTGTCACCGATTTTTCCAGCCTTGCGTATCTGTTACTTTAGTGAAGGCAGAAATGACTCACTTGGGGTAAATTTATGCAATTAATCAATATTTATACACGTCGAATATGTATTGAATTCGGAATTGCGAGTAATGCAGCGCGTGTCGGAGCGCTGGAGCGACCGTATGACATCCACGTGGGTTAGGAGTAGGACGCGCAACAGACAACGTCGTCGGTCGAGCCGTGCGCGGCATAAGTTGAAGGTTCGCTCACTGCTTTGTGCATGCCGACGTTGCTGATTTACCGATGCGTTCTCCTGGTTTCCGCGTGGCCGCTGCAAACACTCGCATTATTTACATAGATGGTTTTTGACAGCGAAGCTGTATATATGACGTAGAATGCCAACCATTTCTTCGTCCCTGCAACGAAAAAAATCAACCAATTATTGTGGAGGCGCGCGCCACGCGTGCCGCTGGTTTTCCTGCAGCAGCACCACCAGATGGTGCTTGCCTCCACGCATCCGCAGAATTTGTGAAAAGGCGTAATGGTTCCATACACACATTTGGAAATGCGGTTGTTTGCTTGAAGTGACGGGTGCAATGAGGACGCGATGGCCACCAAAGGTCAGTGGGAAGCGTCGCTTTGGGCTCTCACGGGAACACTACAAACGAAGCTCTGCAGGGCGATATGGGCAGGAGAAATTTTGAAGTGAGGAAAGCTCAAATTAAAATTAATTTTGAAGAACGACTGAGGAACATGAAACATGAAAGTGAGAACATTCACTCAGTGGAGAAAAAAAAAAACTAGGAAGCTTACTAGCAAATACGTGACCGATATAGTGACATGGCAACAAACACAGAGATGCTCAGTCAATCTGATGGATGGCGGCAATGGAAAAGAAACCTGCTTTGAGTGACTACCTAGGAGGTAAAAGCGAGGTCAGAAAGCAAACAATTTACGACAACTCAAAGGAAAGCTCTTTACTTTTCTAAGCGAGATCAGGGTGCCTTAGAACGCGTACTTATAAAGCGAGGTACAACAAGGAAGAAGACGCATGTGGATGCGGCGCTAAAGCTGCGGAAACCAAGGAACATGTTTTATTAGAATGGGAAGATATCTACACAGCGATCGGTTTAGGCTACTCTGGCCTCCTTGAAGCCCTTGGGTTCAGCGATAGAAGAGGAAGGTAAACATGTCTGCTATAGAAGAGGCGATTGGAAGTTTCATTGCAGAAAAGTAGGGAGATCACAACAACGGAGTCGTACAAAAAATGTCAGTTTCGCCCTAAGGGCGAAGCAATGAATGCGATAGCAACACAGCAATGTCATACGAAGTAAGGTGAGCGGCTTTGGTAGCAATATGAATTGTAGTAAACATGAGCTGATTAAGTAAGCAGGTGTGCGGCGGCGTAAGTAGACCGACATGAAGAGAGACTCGATCACGAGAAGGCGTGTGTGAAACGGTGGTGCTGATGAGAAGCGCTTCCCGTGGGCAGCGCGTGCGAAGGGACACACCTGTAGCGCTGCACTGCCGATCTGGGCAACATTGTATGTGTAGCGTGAGTTGGAAAATGTGGCCCGACTATTACTAACTGAACAAGCGTGGTGTGAGCGCGCACAAACATGAATAGATCACACTGAATGACTGCAGACAACGACTGTCAAAACGCTGGCAGCAAGCGCATACGCAGCAGCGGGCGAGGTACGTGCGGTCTATCGCATCAACGGAAACTGAGCAGCGAATGCACAGCGCATACAAAGGTCAGGGCAGTGTGGAGATAGACGGTGCGGGCGAGCGCCGAGCGCGGTTGTTGGCAGAGTAGAAGTGCGCCCCCCCCCGCTCCCTCCGGCTCTGGCTTCCCGCTTCCTTGCTTGCCCGTGGGAGATTGAGTGCGTTCGCTCTCCGTGATACCGCGCGTCCCCGCACGCTTCCGCTCGGGCATACGGCGCGCGGCGAAGATATTTTATCTATACGGAACCTCACCGCGACGGCGATGGCGACGCCGACGGCAGAAATCCGATTGAAGTGTCCATATAATTGCTATCGCAATAAAACAAAGTTCCCAATAAAGGTTAATCAAGTTTGATGCTAGGGATTCTTTTGATTTAACATAGGTCGGACATCGGGCAAAAAAATGTTGCAGTGGCTTAGCTCGGCTATGCCAGGATATACGTAGCGTTAGCAAAGGTTCAGCTGATTATTCTTAGCTTATTCTTAAGATAAGATAATTCTTATGAGTCAAGCTTTTCCGTTCTTCTGCGCTGTTGAGCAGCATTTGCGCTCTCCTTTTCCATGGCTATACCACACTGGCACACGCCAGTCAGAAGCGCAGCGGCTCCAGCGCAGTGTCAGACGGCGACTGCACAGCGAGCGCGCGCCGGCGCCAGTGCGTCTACCACGGCTACGACGTCACTCCTCTGAATGCGCAGACCGGTGGCGGGGTGCGCGAGAGGTGCCGGCTCCGGTGGCTCCGGGGCGCAAGCCGTATGACATCACTGATCCTTGCGCATGCGCAGCACGGCTCTGATGTGCCGCGCGAAACAGGCTTGGCTAGGCCAGTGTAGCTAACGCTGGTGGCACAACCCACCACCCCGTTTCAAAGGGGGCGGTCATAGCATCCATCCATTAGCGGCAGCACTGACCATACGAGGAAAAAAACAGAAAGCTCGCCTTCACGCACAGCGTTTGTCGCAAGCGTTTCCCGGTAAAGATTGCGGTTGCATAAGCTGCAGTTGCCGGAAAGCGGCAACTGTGTGGCCGGTCTATAGATAGCGCCGCGCGTCGCGACGCTGCCAGGTTGTGCGGTGATTTCGGCGAGTTCTGTGGTGCCTTCAACCTCTCAGTCAGTAGTTGCACCCGGCTCCTTTGGACAGCCACGAAAGCCGAGGCATTCATCCACGTAGGGATACCCAAGTGCCCTTGATTTATTGCTAGGTTGGCGAGTGCTCACCTTTTTTGTCAAGCAGCAACGTTTTGTGCCGACTCTTGGTTCTTTGTCGCTGTCGCACTGACTGTTCCGCCCAGTGGCGTGACGGCGGTCAACCAACTTAGCCTCTCCCACTCTCGCCGGAACTACCAATGGAGTTAATTGGGCGCAATGTAGCCACCGAAGCTTCCGTTGACATTTACAGATCAACTTAAAAACTCTGCCTCAAACTTGAGCCAGGCTTCTAAGTTGGCTCAAGTTTGATGGTTTCTTTTTTTCCCCAAGTGACAAGAACTTCTAAACTTCCAGCGCGGAGCCCGCCATCGATATGTTAGTGTTAACACATCTTTGGTATATAGTTTATAAAAGTAATTTACTCTTTTTATTCTCTTAAAAACCGTGATTCCTTGCTAAATTTCAACCCCGTCTAAAGAACCTTCTGAGCACGCACAGGTTCCGAATATCTTTTTATCCTCGCTATTCGTTGAAGCGGGAGCCTTCCAAGCGTGGTAAGCTTTACAGAAAGCACTGTCATTCACATGACAGCGCCATGATGAATTTCTGGAAAAGCTCGAAATAAATGCTGTAAGGTGACTTACCAACTATGTCGTTCCCCTGCTAACGCCGCACGCCTGGAAGCGAAGTAATCTACCTCTTATCAAGAAATGCTACTCGAACCTCTATCTTCTTGCTTCTCCAAACGCTGGTCTTCCTTGAGATTTTTCGCGGCCATTGCCGTTCGGCTTCCACGCACGTTGGAATTTTAGTAGCTGCAGCGCACACACGCGGCATCACTTGTATTATGTGTGTGTAGCTTTGATATCTGAAGCTGCGTCAGTCACCGTAACTCTGAGTTGGATATTACAGAAAATTGAACTGCTTCCTTCAGATACGATTCTGCAACGAGACGTGATTTTTTTCTTGCTTTAAGCTACCTTCACTTCGAATATTCCGGTAGAAATTTATTTTCTGAATCACTCATGTTTTTGCAGTGTTGCCGTTCTTGCGCTAATGTTCGAGCTTATGGCTCCCGAACATCCGCCTGTCAGAAAACTGTCGTGCACGGCAGCCAGTTATGGCTGCTCCCAACTTGAGGCCCTGAACTATCATTCTCTCGGCAGGCGTACGGATCACAGACCACTTCCCCGTCCGGCCTGCTGAAAGGGGCAGTACAGAGCACAAGCCTGAAGAGTCTGCATCTCAAAAACGTGCGCCGTCAGCCCCGAGGATATCCAGGAGATGGCCTTTGCCCTGACTCGACGCCCGCCGTCTCCAGTCACTGATGAGGCCGCGACGTCGACGCCGACCACCGCCTGGAGAAACTGTCATTCACCGGCTGCGACGCCAGCAACCCTCTTTTGAGCACCGCGTACGCCTCCCTCATCGGAGGCAAGCATTCCACCTAACTGAGCGCGTGGCAGAAAAAAAGCGCCTAGTAAGACCCAAAGTAAAACTAGAAAAGGGAGATCTGCGGGGCTAAATTTTCAAGCGAATAGATTTAGTTCGCTTTTTCGCCAGTTTTGTGGTGATTGGTTTGTTGTGATTGGTTTTGTGGTCTGCAGTCAGACTTTCACCACCGTCACAAAAGCGCGCGTGTGCTCTCCCATCCTGACTATTCCGGCCGTTCAACTCTAGTTTACAACATACCAATAGATAACTATGTTACTTTGCTACCACAGGAGCTTAAGCGATGGAAATGCGGATTGCCACTTCGTCGCCGATGACGTCACCTACAATCGTAGGTGCCTCTGTCAAGTGGACTATGTCAATGGTAATATCTCATCTTTACACCGGCGTAGAAACGTTATCACTCGAGGCTGATTGAGGCTGTTCGTGAAGCTGATCGAGGCTGATCGTGAAGGTGTTGCAACGTCGTACAAAAGTATGACGGTGGTTGTTTGTGGGTAGGTTAAGCCCCAGAGGGTCCAACGGTTTAAGTGTCGGGCCTCAAGTTAAGCTGAAGGGCAAGATCAACCCCACCACCGGTCATTCATTTCGCTGCATTGGAGGCCCCACACGAGACGAAACAGTGAGCTGCCTACTTACCACAATATGCCTCGATCAAAGAGAGAGAGAAAGCAATGAGAGAAAAGGCAGCGAAGGCAAGCAGACGAGCGTCCGGTTTGCTGCCTTACACTGGGGAGGAAAAGTGAAAGGGGTAGTATAAAGAATCGAGGAAGAGAGCATTGAGTGCACGTTGGAGGAGGCACACGATCACTATAAATATAGTTACGGGGTGTGTAGAAGGCTTTTATTGCAGGCAGCCGTAGGGCAAGTGGGTGCCGGTACTGCATGACGTCCTTCTCTTCCTTGCTGCTCTCCTAATGGTTGTTGCTGCTGATGCTGCCGCTCCACTACCTTTGACGCAATGTAACAATATATATACGAGGTCGCTGCCGCATAGAGCACCTATAATCAGTATGGCAACATGGCCAGTATGACGATGTTTTAGCTCCAGCAATCGCTTCTCCTAGTTTGCAATGCACAAAAGCATGGCCTTGGAGATTGGCTTCCGGTATACCGAGGAGAAACCCATTGGTAGGGTTGCAATTTCGACCACCCATTGGTTGTGATGATATCGTACCGTTTCGACGCCCTGGCACAGGTGTCCTCCTCAGTCTTACGCTGACCAGTTGCAATCTGCGAGAGACGTTCGCGGCGGCTGCGGCTGTGAAACTGCGCACTGACACCCGCCTACGCAAGCTCGATATCCAGCACAACGAAATCAGCGTCGGCGGATGCCGTACCCTGGTCCGAGTCTTGGAGGTAAGCCTCCGTTCCGGATTAAACCGAGACACGGATTATCTACTCGCGGCATAGTTTGAAATATTTTTCACTACAATGGAATCTCGAGGTATAGTCGTTAGCTCCGACCGAAAGTAGTAAATGTTTCCTAAACGAGTAGAAGGGCGAGGAAAGATACCGGTATTCGAGGCAATGTTTAACACTGGACGTATACAGGATGTTTCAACGAACACTTTCAAAAAATTTTAAGCGATAGCGCAATTCTAGTTCATGAGCTCGTCTACTCGAAGAGGCAGACATTACTTGCGAAAAATGAAATGCATATTCACTAAAAAAATCCACTATTTCACTTTTAACTAATTAACTTATGGCCCACATTGCAATTACAAATTGTAGCCGTGGTGTTCGTTAGGAGGGTCCATTTGAGATGAATTCACAGGATGACACAGTATCGATATGCTAATTACCGAACTTGCGGATAGATGCATTGGCGTTCCAGTTAACAAACCTCGTTTTATGTATTGAAGCACAAAAGTAACTGGAACGCCCGTCCATTGCTCTGCAAGTTCGCGAATTAATATCACGAAACTGGTGTGATCCTGAGAACTAGTTACAATAGGATCCGCCTTGCGAATTCCACGGCTAGAATTTGTAAATTGTTGTATGGCTATAGGTAATTAGTTAAAATTTTATTTGTGATTTTTGTTAATTTTCAACTTTTCGCGCAAATATATCCGCCTCTTCGAGTAGACAAGCTCATGAACCTAAATTGGGCTATCTACCACAGCCAATCTTTAAAATGTTTGAAATTGTTTACTGAAACACCCTGTGTAATCCAATTTCGGACACTGCTTGGTTCAATTCGGGATTCGCGAGTTCTTTTGATAGCCCTAACAGGCTTCTCTCACTTCCATAATTGCTGTCGAACGTGATCTCCATGTGGAGAATACACTTGTGCTAATACCTTCAGAAGCTCATGGCATTATATTTTATTGCCCATTTAACGTGTTGAGGTTGATGGTTCCTCATTTACATTTATACCCGGCGACAAGTTTCAGTGGCACTTGCGCCAGAAATTACGCTAATAAATCATTTTGTTCTATGGCAGCACAGCCAATGCTTCGTGGGCAGAGCTTCCTTGGTAGTGTTACAAGGCCAAGTAGTCCCAGTGTTTTCGAGGAAGTTTCAATTGGGTTTTCCCGGCGCATTCAACACATTAGCATTTTTGGGTGTGTTTATGTGAGCGTGCTTAGTGCATCACTGCTGTCGTTGAAATTGTGCTAAGGATCATCGAACATTTTTGTGGTGTTATCAAAAGCAAACACAGTGATATAATGTAAAAATGCAGCTGAAGAAACAAATAGCTGGAACTATTAGTGGAGCTCCTCTTGTTCACCCATACTACGTTTCCACTGATCATACGCTTAGCCTTGCGCTATTCAACTACACGTACAAACGTTCCTTGATATCTATAGTAACCAATACACCAATTTTAGATGCGTAAGTACTTATCGAAGCAAGCATTGTTATTTTTTGAAAAACCCGGACTGCGCAGTAACTTCGCAATTAGCAGCCCACGCAAAGGAAACAAGATTATGTCAGTAATTCCACGGTATACAAGGTCTGTTTTGGTTGTCGCCTTTCGTCTATGGGCGGCAGCTTCCCTGAAACGTATCATCGCACAGTTGGATAGCCTCTTGACCGTACGTATAGTTAGAACTTACCACAACGCAGGAACACGAGCGTGTCAATGCTACCATTCCCGCGCGGCCGCGAAAAGATATCGGCGCTTCTGGGGCTACAAGCAAAACTTGGTGAACGTGACTGCATCCCCTGACTGTCGTCGCAAAGCGCCAGGAGCACACGCGCTCTACAGCTTTGGCCATGGCAGCATGACCTTGTCGCCGGGTAAAGTGTTGTGCAAATTGTCCACTGTATATTTCTTATTCCCTTTTTCAAACCTTCTTTCCAGTGTCACAGCTTTTTCAAGTGCGTAGTTTCAAAACCTCGTACGAAGCTTTTGTCTCTATTGTTGCGCACATGCTATTTTATTGCCACATTTCGTTCTTATACATTGAGCACCTTCAATGTGTGCTTTTGTTTTCTTCAAGAGAATGCATAAACAAGGCATCTTGCCCTTTTGACTGTCCTATAGTTAACAGTACTTGTCCACACTAAATTTTATTAGGACAAGGTTTCCTGCAAATACATAATTAGAATATTAAACCAAGAACTCTATAATAAACCTTTCTTCCGTGGTAAAATGGGGTAACAATTGTGAAATTCAATATCGGTGAACTGGCGGGGCCGTAAGCAGTTTTGGATATTCCTTGTTGCGAACAGCCAGGCTGCTCGGTATAACGCATTATACCTACAAGCACAGAAGATATGTGAGAGTGAATTGGCGATATAA